>NC_068389.1:27425146-27442646 GCF_023724105.1 Carassius gibelio | reverse complement strand
GAGCTTCACCTCATGAACGGAGTTGAAGAGGTTCCAGTCGAAGTTTGTCAGAGCCACAGAAACGTCCCAGGTGTTGATCCCCAGCAGTCTGACGGGCTTCTGTCCCAGCTCTGGACACTCGGTGAGCGGCGGCTGACACACACACACACACACACACACACACTCGTCAGCGTTAGGACTCGTTTGTAACGTCACACACACATGAACACGTAATGCAGGCGTCTCACCAGGATCTCGCTGAGGTCTCTGCGACACGCGATCAGTCGACCAGGAGCCTCCAGAGACTCGGAGTAAATACTGTCATGAGGCTGAAGAACACGCTTCTCTGAGAGACGGAGGACAGGGTCAGTGTGTGTGTGTGACTGCAGCAGTGTGTGTGTGTGTGAGAGTGTGTGTGTGTATGGACCTCCGCTGTACGTGTGCACCAGCAGCATCATGTCGTCCTCGGATCGCTCCATGCGCTGAGAGACGATGTGAAGCAGCTCCTGAGCCACGACCGCAGGCTTCACCCGGACACTGAGATACGAATCACAGCTCACGTACACACGACACATCACTGACACACACACACACACACAGAGAGAGAGAGAGAGAGAGACACACACACACACACACACGGAGAGAGAGAGAGAGAGAGACACACACACACACACAGAGAGAGAGAGAGAGAGAGAGAGAGAGAGACACACACACACACACAGAGAGAGAGAGAGACACACACACACACACGGAGAGAGAGAGAGAGAGAGAGAGAGAGAGAGAGAGAGAGACACACACACACACACACACACAGAGAGAGAGAGAGACACACACACACACACGGAGAGAGAGAGAGAGAGAGAGAGAGAGAGAGACACACACACACACACAGAGAGAGAGAGAGACACACACACACACACGGAGAGAGAGAGAGAGAGAGAGAGAGAGAGAGAGAGAGAGAGAGAGAGAGACACACACACACACACACAGAGAGAGAGAGACACACACACACACACAGAGAGAGAGAGAGAGAGAGAGACACACACACAGAGAGAGAGAGACACACACACACACACAGAGAGAGAGAGAGAGAGAGAGACACACACACACACACACAGAGAGAGAGAGACACACACACACACACGGAGAGAGAGAGAGAGAGAGAGAGAGAGAGAGAGAGAGAGAGAGAGAGAGACACACACACACACAGAGAGAGAGAGAGAGAGAGACACACACACACACACAGAGTTATTATTATTATCATTATTATGAGAGACAGTTATATATATATATATATATATATATATATATTTATATATAAATGCATTAAGAAAAATCTATTTTATTTTAATTTTTTGCTAAATGTTACATACTCTATACATAATAAATAATAAGCATGTTTTCCCACAAATTCTCATCAATGTAATAAAAAATAAAATATATTATAAAAAATATAAAAATTTGAATTTGTATAATATATATCAATGTATATTCTATTCCATTCTATTAGATTAGATTATACCAAAATTTGGGTTTGTATATTCAAATATATAATTAAAATACATATATTTTTTCAAACTTTGACTGTAGATGATAGTTCAGCTTTGGTTTCTAATAAGTCAGTATATATTTGGAGAGACCCCTGTCTGTGTTACCGTCTTTACTCTGGACTGATCCTCGCAGAGAGACGCTGTTCTCCTTCAGACTCAGCTGCTGGAACACAGCTTTATTCTGGAACCACAGAGATCATTAGATCAGCGTTCCCGTTCTTATATCATCTAAAAATAACTAATATATTTTATTTTCATCTCTAATACATCTTTGTGAGAATATTTAGTTGTCAAGTAATTTTTTTCAGTTTACGAAATGTTAATTTTTGGGTAAATTCTCTGTCACCTTCTGGTGTGGAGAATAGTCGTCCAGCGTACTGAGAAAAGAGAGAGAGAGAGAGAGAGAGAGAGAGAGAGAGCGGTTTAGAGACACCTTCACCTTCACGGCTGTAGAAATGTGTCAAATGTTGCTTTTTTATTCAAGCCATGACGAAAGCCAAATCTTGAGATTTACTGAATGATTTAAGAACTGCTCTTTTACAGCTCAGGAGACACAACTATCAATATTTTCAGATGTTTGTCGCAGACCTTTCTCCCAAAAGTTCATTAGAAGAAATAAAAACAGACTATAGAGTCGTATAATTCATTTATATGAGAGTTAAGGTTGATCTGCTCTATATTTAATCTAATTTCTGTCCTTGAGAAATGACTGAGACATTAAATACATTTATATTAACTAGAAGTGTTGGAGTTCATATTGTGTATGTATGTGTGTGTGTGTGTGTGTGTGTGTGAGTGTGTGTGTGTGTGTGTGTGTGTGTGTGTGTGTGTGTGTGTATGTATGTGTGTGTGTGTGTGTGTGTGTGTCTGTGTGTGTGTGTGTGTGTGTGTCTGTGTATGTATGTGTGTGTGTGTGTGTGTGTGTGTGTCTGTGTGTGTGTGTCTGTGTGTGTGTGGTTGTGTGTGTGTGTGTGTGTGTGTGTGTGTGTGTGTGTGTGTGTGTGTGTGTGTGTCTCACTGTCTCCGTCGCAGAAGCTTCTGAAACTCCTTCAGGTCTCTCTCCAGCGAGGGGAACTCATAGACGTCTTCAAGCACGTATCGATACAGCGTCTGCACAAGAAGAAGAAGAGAGATCTACATTAGTGCTTGATCAGAATCAGTAACTTCTGCCGTTGGGATGAATGTGTAACAACAAGTTTTTTTACGGCAGAACTGCCTTCTAATGCAATGTATAAATTAATAAAATAATATAAAATGCAAAGGTTTGATACAACTGTATCACATTTGTGACCCTGCGCACAAAACCTTACCAGTCTTAAGTGTCAATTTTTCAAAATTGGGATTTATGCACCATCTGAAAGCTGAATAAATCATCTCCCTGTTGATGTGTGGTTTGTTTGGAGAACAATATTTTGAGGAGATGCAACTATTAGAAAATCTGGAATCTGTGGATGCCAAAAAATCTAAATATTGAGATCTTTAAAGTTGTCTAAATGAATTCTTAGCAATTTAATTTAATTTAATTTAATTTAATTTAATTTAATTTAATTTTATTTTATTTTATTTTATTTTATTTTATCATTAATTAATTATTTTACCTTAAACATGTTTTAACTTAATTAAATTGAACTATTTTATTTAAAAATTAACAAAAATATTTTAGTTTAGTTATAGCTAATAATAATGAATCACACATAAAGCAAGTAAAGCATGCTATAAAGAAAAACGGTACATTAAATAAGAGTAGAACATAAACATTTTTCCATATATAAACTACATTTAGCACGTTACTGTTGTTAATAAAAGTACATTTTATATGCATCTCAGCTCTTTACTGTCAAATGTGCATTATGAAGAAATAAACATGTAAGATTATTAGTAACTGCATTTATTAAAGCAAAACAATAGAAATCAACAGTAATCACCACTAACTCAAACACTAGCTTGGAGCCCTGTGTGCTCATAGTTAAACATATACAACTGTGTAATAAACCCTATTAAAATCACATTTCCTTCTCTCTATATAAAAGCAGAATTCTGAAGAAAAACACGTTTGGATGCCGACTGATGTGTGTTTTGACCTTGCAAGCAGTTTATTACCCAGCATGCACTGGGGATGTACCCTATAATAGTGTGCATTCCCTCAGTGCACGCTAGATGATATCAGTACACAAATGCATTAAGAGAACAATAATGACAGTCTTGAATAAAAGTTATTATATATTATATAAATATCTAAATATAAAACAATAATAATAAATCTACAATATGTTTGATTAAATACTGTACTGACAGTTTTGGATTCAAATATTCAAACATATACAAATATAAACATGAAATCATTTTTTATTTTTAATCAATATAGTGTAAAATATCACTGACAGTCTTACATTTTATATATAAAAAAATATATAAAAATATTATATATCTATAAAAACATTAATAGAAATATAAGTAATTATTGTGCAAGTAAAATATCACTGACAGTTTATAAAAAAATAGTTTTTAAAATATTACAATAATATATTAATAAAGTAATCTAAATAAAAAAAATGAAAATGTTAAATACTGGTACAACTTTCACTGACCGTCGTGAAAAAAATATTTTAAAATATTAAAATAATATTTTTTATATTAAATATCATTTTTAAAAACAGACTTGCATTTTTTTTTTAATATTAAGTAAAAACAATTTTTTCATTTGAACACATCTTGTAATACGTGCTTATTTTACACATTTTTGCTTATGATCATCAATGCATTAACCATCATCGCACACGTTTCGCTCCATCATATCCTCTTCTGAAAACACAGATCAGATGACCGATGTTAAAAACAGATGTTGCCACTGTTATCAAATCCTGTCAGTAAAACACAGATTCCCCTGAAGCCTGATGTTGTGTTCTGACCTTCATGAAGAGCTTGACGTTCTCCTCGTCTCGCAGGAAGTCCTTGTACAGCGTGCTCCACTGAGACACCAGGTGCAGTACCTTCCTCTTCCTGTAGAGGGCCTCCTTCCCCTCCTCCTTCCCCCGACAGCGCTTCGTACAGTAGGTGAGATCCAGTTAAAGACCAACAACACACACACACACACACACACACACACGGCTTCAGCTCAGTTATCAAACACACTGAGTCTCTACATGATCTACAGTGTGTGAAAGGCTCTGGATGGCTGTGTTTGGTGCGATCTGAAGGATATTGTCCCAGCAGCGCCTGACACAGCTCACTGGTGGACATGAACACCAGATACGTCAGCAGGAAGTCGTCCAGAAGTGTCTCTGAAACAGATGAAGGTATTAACACACTCTCCTGGAAGACTCATTAGTGCTGAGTGATCACACATGCCTCACTAAGAGTTTGGATCAAAACTCATCCTGCATTTCCTGTTGAGGGAAAGTTACTTCACCAAACCTCTCAATGATATTAGATGGATCTGAACTTCAGACAAAGACCAAAACCTCTGCTCAGACTCCAAACTAATGAATATGAATATGCAAGTCAGCTCCTAAATGTCACTATTAAAACATTTTCACTCCAAAGCACCAAGAGAGTCTTCAATAGATTTTGTTTTATACAAATATGAAATATTTATTATAAATGTTATATTATATATGTAATATATATGCATTAATATTGTGTTAAATATATACATTTATATATATAAATGTAATGAAAATAGTACATAAATATAAAATATATTGAATAAATAAATTCAATCCACTTGCAAAAAAAATAATTCTAAAAAAAATATTTAAATACATAAATATAAATTATTTGTTAATATATATAATATAAACACAGTCCCAAATATTATATTTAAATAATTAAAATATAACAAATAGATTAAAATTTTTGTTAACATTGTATAAAATATGAATAGATAAATTTACCAAAAAATAATAGCTTTGAATAAAAATTATAAAAATACAAAAAATTGTTTTTTTTACACTTACATATTACATTTTTTTTTTACATACAGTACATATTGTGTAAAGATATGCAGTGTGTCTTGTAATCAAATGTATGTTGTTACCAAAACATTTCCTTCAGATCATCTCTTCTTCTTTTAATACCTGTAAAGTTTAGACTTTGATCAAGTTTCTGCGTCAGACTGAGCCCATCACTCGCTGTTAAAGCCGCTCGATCTGACTCTCGTTCAAACTCCTGATGATTTCTGATGAGGTCTCTTCTGAAACACCCCTGACGCCTCTGACTCCAGCAGCACAGCGAGTCTCTGAACAATTATCACCGAACAGCGACGCATGTCTGAACAGAGTTATTCTTCCCCGCTTGACATTTCACTGTACATCATCACCAGGCTGCTTAAGCGTTCACCGTTTAAAACCAATCTAATCTAATATCAGCGAGTGTCTGATGAGAAACCACCCCAAAAACACATGCGCTTGAGGTAAAACTCACACTATTGGGTTTTAACAAAGTCTTTCTCTCCTTTTGTTGGCTTGAAGCTCATTTAATGCTACACACAGCTGCCAACACACCGGTAATTACCCAGGATGCACTGCACTGCCGGGATAATTTATGGCCTTTGGGTGTGTTATACAAAACACAAGGGTCATTGAATTACACTCATACATTAAATATACACATGCACAAACACGCATGCACACAGAAAAACCCATTATCCTGCTGCTTTTCTCTGGTTCGGTGAAACCTCACATTGCACTCAGCATTTTCTCTGTATTTGGGGTCTTTGATTCAATGCAAACACTAAAAACTTTTAGTTAAATGCATGTGAACTTTTAAACGAGACTATACTTCACTGCAGAGGACTTACAGAGAAACTGCTGTGAATTTGCATTGCATGTTGGATTAGATATTGCATTGCATTGACTAAATAACCTCATCCGAGCATCAGAAACTAAACACACACTTGCTATCAGAATGCATACACACTCATTGAATAATGATGCTTTTGCATGCATAAAAGGTCTTTTGAAAGGTTTTGCATGCACAACTTCTGAAACATCCTCAGAAGTCACACCAGAAAGCAAAAGAAACCCATCGGCGTTAAGAAACAAAGCATTCTTGACGTGTTTGAGGACAGAGGCGTTCTGACACGCCACGCGCTGAATTACTGATAAGAGTTCACCTGAACACTGGCCACAAAGATCATTATTTTTTACTTAATATCATTTAGTATTTTATATAGTATGTATTATTTATACTTCGTATACAATATAATAATATATAATGTATTATCTAATATTAAGTATATAATATAATTAGCTAATTATTAAAATATATATTAAAATATTTATTATAAACGTATATATGTATGTATATTATATTGTGTACTAAGTTTATATAATACATATTATATGATACACTACTATTAATATATAAAATTAAAAATATATGCATTAATATTATATTTTTACTTTTGTGTGTGTGTGTGTGTATAAATTAATTAATTATTAAAATATAAATAATATAAATTAATATATATGTTATGCAGACCGATAGATTAAACAGATAGAAAGATAGAAATATGCATTAAAATATACATTTACTGTATTGCAACTGTAATGATTATAATTATTGTAAATTCATTATCTTATGTTAACGTAAAATAGTAATAAAACAGTTCTTATATAAGATATTTAAATTATTATTATTCTGTATTATAAAAATTATTTAACTTTTTTTTATTAGAAATAAAAATGTATTTCATATGTAATATAATTTAAGTATAAGTTGAAGAATAAGTTATCTAGTATAGTAAATCTTGCACTATCTATATCAAACGAATGAAGTTCTGATGAATTAAAATGCATTGTTATCTGATAATATCACAGCCGAATGTCAGATTGTCACTCACCCGCCTCTTTGCTCTCCGTCGCCCCCTGCAGCTCGTCCAGACGCAGGTCACTCAGCAGGTGCTCCAGGATCTTCTGAGGCGTCCCGGACACCACCCTGTACCTGCGGGACACAGCAGAAGAGGAAGATTCGGATGGGTACTCGCTCTCAGAGGAGGAGGAACACGTCCAACAAGAGTCGCTCCAGCGGCGTCTGTTTACAACACAACCATCCTCATCCTCATCCTCATCCTCATCATCATCCTCATCCTCATCCTCGTCCTCATCGATGTAACGGAAGTGAGGGATGTCAAACGTGTTGCTGTGCTCCCAGTCTTCATCCTCCTCCGCCTGCACAAGTGTGACGGGTCTGAGTTTCAGAAGAGTCTGGCGGTCCATCGACTCCTGGACAGACTTACACCGACCTGAAAACACTCTGTGTGCAGCGAAACGCACAGATCGCACACAAACACATCTTAAGAAACATGCACACACAAGCTGTCAGCGGATCCTCCTGAAGCTGTAACGAGGAAGCAAACATCAGGAATGTGTTCGAGAGAGAGCGACCGATTGGAGGAGGGACGGTGCTTAAGGATATGTAAATGAAGGGGGCGTGGCCTCACCTCTTGTCTCCGTCCTCGTCTTTGACTCCGGCTGTTTGAGGAGACGCAGGATCTGATGGGACTCTCTGGAGGACCAGTACATCCTGACCTCTCTCTTTCAGACAGACGCGCACAGCACCTTCGCCCTGCGCCTGAGAGAACGACACACAACCGGTTCACAATCAGCACGAATCAGTTACACACCAAAACACAGCGGTTGTCCGACTTAAATAGACGTTAAAGAAATAGTACACTCAAAAACATTTGACATGTTTGAGTGTGTTTGTGCACTTTCAGACGAGTCTGGACAACAGTGTTTGAGGAAGATGAAAGGCAGGAAAAGGATTAGGAATATCACACACACACACACACACACACACACACAGCATTAATGGTTCAAATGCACAAAACGATGACGGCACATCTGTGACTGATGCCAAGAGAGCATCCGCTGAAGTGACTCAATCTCTGACTGAACACCTTTAGAGGTGAGTGAGGTCATAAGCTCCGCCCACACATGAGCGTCTGTCTGTCTGGGAGCAGGGGGCGGAGTCAGACGGGTGATGACATGCTCGACTCTGAACTGAACTGCCTCCAGTCACTTCTGCAAGGGTTCAAGTTTAACACCATTTCTAAAGAAATGAGAATACGTGATGACACAAAATATGCCCCAAAATAACGACCTCGTGGAATTTAAATTGGAGTTTTGAGGCTTTTAGTACATGTCTGTTAGCTCTGAACTCATTAAAAAGATTTATGTTCTTGAAAGAGTCTCTTCTGCTCACAAAGAGCTTTTTTTTATTATAAAAAATTCAGTAAAATCTGTAATATTTTGAAATGTTTTTACCGTTTAGAATAACTGTTCTTTATGTAAATATCTGTTAAAATGTAATTTCTTCCAGTGATCAAATCTGAATTTTCAGCATCAATTAGAAATCATTCTAATCTGCTGAGTTGCTGCTCAAGAAACATTTCTGAATATTATCAGTGTTGAAAACAGTTGTGCTGCTTCATTTTATCACAGAAACCATGATCTTTGACGAAAAATAAATAATTTATTTGAAAAATATTTTTTTTGTAACATTATAAATGTCTTTACTGGCACTTTATTAATAAAACATAATATTAATTTATTGATTAATTTAATTTCTCCTTGAATAAGTGCTCATTTTAAATAATCTGTGGAATTCAAAGAAATGTCTGGGTCATATTTAATCATGAAAATCAAATTGTATGGGTCAAAATTATAGATTTTTATTTTATGCCAAAAATCATTAAGATATTATGTAAAGTCCATTTAGTAAATTTCCAAGCGTAAATACATCAAAACATAGTTTTTGATTAGTAACATCATGCATTGCTAAGAGTTCATTCGGACACTTTAAAGATGATTTTCTCAATATTTAGTTTTTTTTGCTCCCTCAGATTCCAGATTTTCAAATAGTTGCATCTCCTCCAAATATTGTCCTATCCTAACAAACCATACGTCAATGGAAATATTATTTATTCAACTTTCAGTTGATGTATAAATCTCAATTCAGAGAAATTGACTCAAGACTCCAGGGTCACATTTAGTCTCCTCTTCCTGACCGCTTTCATGAGCCTAACTTCACTTGTGCTGATTTGGCGTCTGAGTTGTAAACTGAACACTTAGCTATTTAAACAGAACAAGTCCTTCAAATATGTTCCAACCAACTTCTTTTCCTCTTTAATAAATACACACACACAAAAAAAATGAAAAAGCAAGCATTTCATGCAATCGACGCAAACATCCTCGGCTTGGTTCAAAACCCTGGACAAAATGTTCTGGAACAATATACAGCATCAAGCAACTAAAACTCTCCTTCATCGCCGAACGACCTCCAGTCGAGAGTCTGCTGCCTGCGAGACTGTGAGTGAGGGATGATTGGTCACTCAGACGCCCTCCTGTGGAGCAAAGGATGCTGGGACGCCGCAGGAGGCACCTGTCAATCATCAGACCGCCGGGACGGGAAACAGATGAACAGACAAGACACAAACATGACCTCTGACCTCCTAATGAACATCACGACCCCCTCGGAATTCTCTGTAACTTAACCGGAATTAAAAAAAAAGATGAAGATTCCAAAAACACTCCCAGTCTGACCGCAAAATTATTCAAAGCCGAAAACAAACACGGAATGTTTCCCAAACATTCCCGGAACGCTCCAAAGCAAACGTGGATATCAGATGGCTCCTCCCTGCAAATGTGTTTAGAAAAAGCAACACTAATAAAGATTTTACAGCAGTTACGCAACTCCATGGAAAAACACCTACATTAACAAACACCAGGACGAATGCTGCTGGGAAAAAAAAAGCTGGCGATGCAAACGATAACAAATAGTTGATCTGCTTTGACCATGTTGTTCCTCTAGAGCCTTTCCAAAATCAACATGCTGAGTACTGCTCTTATGTGTGCACGCATTTAAACCTCAAAGCACCAAAGATGCATTTCTTCCAGTGAGAGCATTACGTAACAGAAGCGGTACATTGTGAATTATTAGAGTCTCATAGGATCTGCAGGAACACAATAATAAAGTAATAACATTAAAAAAGCCTGTAATGCTGAATCTGGTCAAGAAAGTCAATTATAATGTTTGGCGTCATTTTGTAACCACAGGCTGATAATGAGATAATGATGGTCCAGCGCTCACCCAGAACCAGCAGCTCAACCCGATTATATCATAACCTCATCAGATTACTACAGACGCATGAAACCAGAGCTTCCCACCGCACGCTTCCTGTAGGAAAACCCCATCCATGGTTCTCCGGGACGTTACCTCATCACCTGATCTCTTCTTCCTCTCAGTCTTACATTTACAGTACAGTTGTGCATCTGGCAGATGCTTTTATTAAAAGCATTCAGGGTTCACATTTTATCAGTTTATGCATTCCCTGAGATTCAAAACCAAAATCTTTAAATCTTGCTTTACCAAACCAAAAAACAACAACAACTGATATTACCTGGTCTCAGTAGAAAAAAAGGATTTAAAAATCAAAAAAAAAAAGAAAAACGTTTATTTTAATAAAAAAAGTTAAATGCAATCTTTAGCAAATCTCATATATATTTTTAATAAAAGGCCACAATATATTTAATAATATATTTATTTATGTTTTTATCTATTTCATAAATTATTATACAATCCATTTCAGGTTTTAATGGCTAATTATATATTTTTTTATTTTATTTAAAGCACTAACTATACTACCATGCAAAATATATTTTAAGAAATAATTTTTTTATTAAGCAAAGACGCATTAAATGGATCAAAAGTGACAGTGAAGACATTTCTAATGTTGCAAAAGATTTCTATTTCAAATAATTGCTGTTCTTTTGAACTCTCTGTTCATCAAAGAATCCTGAAAAATAAAATATATCACCGTTTCCACAAACATATTTGTGCAGAACAACTGTTTTAACCATTGATAATAATCAGAAATGTTTCTCGAGCAGTAAATCATCATATTTTCATGATTTCTGAAGATCATGTGACTCTGAAGACTGGAGGAATGATGCTGGAAATACAGCAGAGCATCACAGAAATAAATTACATTTTAACAGATAATCACATAGAAAACAGATGTTTTAAATTTAAATAATATTTTGCAATTTTTACTATATTTCTGATCAAATAAAATGCAGCCTTGATGAGCAGAATTAATTATTAATTAATTATTAAGAATTAATTGCATCGTCAAATGCCTGTTTTAATACTCCTTAAGCATATTTTAGTTCCCAAGAAAGCGTCACTAGCTTGAGCAGCTGTTGTTACAGTGTGTGAGCTGCAGTTATAGATCATCAGCGGGACAGAGGTGTGTGTTTAAGTCTCCACCTGTCCTGTGGTCAGGGGTTGATGTTCGTTCTCACGCTGGGTGGAGAAGCAGGCCAGAGACCTCGCTGACGTCCAGCGCTCACGAAGAGAGGACAGGAAAGGAGAGAGGAAGCACTCACTGTTCCCTTCCTGCGTTCCTGCACTGAGAGCGATAGTGTGTGTGTGTGTGTGTGTGTGTGTGTGCTGTTTCCTCAATCATGCCAGAAAGTTACACAGAAAACTCCCATGAACCCGTAAAAACCAAAGGACGCGATCTTTCCTCTAAACAATGCAACAGGAGCGAAACACACCAAACAAACTCCACCTAAAGTCACGGCTCCAGCCCTGCTCCTGAAGGAAATCCCTTTATATAATGATTTGAGTACAAGGGCTGCGTGGAGATCTCTTTAAGGAAAAGATGAATGAACGAAGCTCTTCTTCAGTCTCTGCGTCTCCAGGCCTAAAACCACACATTCATGAAAAGAAACAATGCAACACTTCTGGCCAAATCAAACATGTGCTGTATTATGTCACGGTTCCTGAGGGATCTGGAGAACTTTATCTCTTTCAGAAGGAATGGAGAACATTACGCTACAGAAAGATGTTGGTATTCTTTCTTTCAGGATGATAGTTTTACTCTTGACTTCACTTGTCAATCAAAATAAATGGCATTATTTTGCTACAGACAAGTGAAGACTGGAAGTGCCACTCACAGTAGATATAAAATGGTATTAATATATATATAATATATATATATATATATATGCTTTTCTTAACTTAAACTAAAGCAACAACTATTAAAAAACTTTTTTGTTAACAGAAATTAAATAAGATTTGGTTTTGTAGGTTTGATATTAAGCAAAAATTAAAAATGTTGCCTTGGGAACTGACTGGAATAAAATAAGATTAAGATGAAATGTAAAAATGACTAAAACTTAAATTATATATATATATATAAAAAAAAACTTAAATAGAAAAGCTATTTCAAAATATGCATACTTAAATAATATATAAACCATACTAAATTAACATTGATATTAATACACTTATACAAAATTAAATCTAAATAGAAAATGTATAATAATTATAAAAATATTTAAAGCCCATAACAAAATTGACAAAATTGTAAATAATATTCAAATTAAAGGCTATTCAAAATATGAATAAATAGTACTATAATATTATATAAACAATGCTAAATTAACATTGATATTTATACAAAAGATGTAAGTTAAAAAGAAAATAATGAAAATAACAAAAGCACATAAAACTTGCACGAAAATTAAAATGAAAACTGAAAATGTAAAAATAACAGCTAATTCAAAATGTGAATTAATACTATAATAGTATATAAATAGTAAATTAATACTGATATCTACCGTATACAAAAATGTTACAAATAAACAGAAATGCAGAAAAAAACTAATACAAATTACAAACATGCATGACAAATTTACTAAATAGAAAACTGAAAAATAAAAATAACGCTTATTAAAATATCAATACATAATATAATAGTATATAAATAACATTGAAATTTTAATATTGCATTCCTTAAAGTGATGCATGTCTGAGAGAAAACAGAAAATGAGACTAAAAAGAGGCGGAACCTGAGTTTTAAGGGGCGGGGCTTGATTTTACCATTCTGGAGTTGATTGGATCGTGAAAAGTGGGCGTTTACCGAAAGATCTGCAGCCGGTCACAACAACGCCTTTACGTTAAGAACATTCTTAGTTGCAATTTATAGTTAGAATATTAAATGTTTAGATAAAAATCAAGTGTTTTCTAAACCCAAGGGGGTCCAAACTCACTTTACACACGAGGCTCAGTCACACAGATTAAGAGAGGTTTTATTCATGAGAAATGATTAATCGGAGGAAACAAGGACTCCCTGACAGACACACAGAGAGATGACAAGTCCAGCCACGCTGATGCATGAGCGAGGCTCAGGTTACACTGTGATTAACAGAAGACTCTCAGATCTGTGATCATCATCTCACACACGACACACTCCTCAACATAAAACTTCACCAGTGCCTCCTTCTTATCAGTTCTGTGCTTTACAGTGTGTTGGAGATATAAAGCTTTTGCTGTTTCAGGTTCTGCAGAGGTTCCTAGATACTGATAACACAACTCTGTGCTCACAGATAAAGCAAATCACTTATTTCATGTATAATTTGCACAATTACTAGACTTAAGTAGTGAAAAACAAATAGCATTTTAAGTTAGGCAGTCCAAAAAAAAAAAAAACAAGAAAATATTTTTTACGATTTACTTTAGCAAAATTAATTTGCATGAATGCATTATTGTAAATAATAATATATATTTTTTTATTAGTATTATTATTATGCCTGTACACTTTTATTATTTTTACACATTATAAATATTGAAAATATATTGCAATTATTTATTTAGCAAAACAAATTAGCATGAATGCAGTGGTGTGAATAAGAATACATTTGAAAGATATTATTATTATTATTTAAAATGTATTGCAAATATAAATACAAAATAAAATTGCATGAATACAGTGATTAAAAAAAATTAATAATAAAAACAACAACAATAATAACTATACCATATTATTCTTACTGCAAATAATTATTGTGCAAAATCAATTTGCATGAATATAATGGTGTAAAAAATAATAATAATATAGCTATACCGTATTATTTTTACTGCAAATAATTATTTAACAAGATAAATTTGCATGCATACAATGGGGAAAATACTACTATTAATAGTATTTTTTATAGTATTATTTGCCTGTGACATCAGCTTATCAAACTCTTTCTGCTTCTTTATTTTTAAGAGTGCCTCACCATTAGTAAACAGGACTTGAGAAGTGTTTTACATGCATCTCAAATACACCTCACCTGACCTCCTAACGTGACCCCTGACCTGCTGTTGCCATGCCAACAGGCTCAGGTGCGAGCGAGGGCTGTCCTACCTGAGCGGAGCGGTCCGGGAGCCGGTAGTTCTGGTTCTGGAGGAAGCGACAGCCGTCTTTGGCCAGACGCTGGACCACCTCCAGCCGGGAGAAGTCCTCCGGAGCCCGGAGAGCACAGACGCCCGCCTGCTGCAGAACCGGAGGAAGAGAAAACAGATACTTCAGTCCACAATCCCACGACATCACGAGCGCTCGCTTTACTGTGTGAGAGACATCCTCTCGCTCACTCATCTGTGAGAGTTTCCACTGGAAGAAACTCTAAACGCATGGGAGAGAGAGAGAGAGAGGGAGGGGCCTGTCTGTGTGGCTCCGCCCCCACAAGGAGGCGGGGACAGATGAATGACAGCATCCACACCTTAGAGAGACTTTGACTGCTTTTAGGACTTTTAATCATATTTCGTAGTTACATTTATTTTTACTTGTATTTACGTCAGATTACTTATTTACTAAAAGTAACAGGTTGTTAAAAAAAAATTTTTTTTAATAAAAACACCAGTATTATTGTCAATAAGTAAAACTATATAAAAAATTTTTAAACAAAAATTAAAAAAAAACTCAAATCAAAAATTCAAAATATTAATAAAACTATAATAGTACATAAATAATACTGGCCACCACATAATTGTTCACAAAAAATAAATAAAATAAGATAAGAATACTATAGAAATGTTGCTTTTTGTGACTAACTAAAATAATCAATTTTAAAGTTGAAATACAAGAATTGCTGAAATAAAAAAATGTCTTTAAATATATAGATAAACATTAACAAAAACTAAAAATAATAACAATTACCAAAGCACTTAAAATAAATCTGAAAACAAAAATTAAAATAAAGGCTTATTCAATTTATTAATAATTATTAAACTATACTATTATATAAATAATAATCCTAAAGCAAGCTTAAAAAAATATACAAATGTACAATTATAGTGTTTAATATTGTAATATTGTTTTTCCTGTACTCAAAGTATTTTGCACCTTGTCAATATTGTAAATATGAAAAAAAATTCCTATAAAGCTTTGTCTCTATTTTGTTTAAATATGTTTGTAATAATATTAATATTATAAGATGAAAAACTTACACTTAGAAACTTACAAATCAGAAATGTTGCTTTGGCAACTAACTGAAATATATACCTTTTTTTATTATATAAAATATTTTTAATAAAAAATAAATACTACATTTACCAAAAAATAAACTGAATATATATATATATATATATATATATATATATATATATATATATATATATATATATATATATATATAAATGACAAAAGCACATTACAAAATTACTAATTAAAATAAAATATAAAAATAAAAGCTAATTTAAAATCTGAATAAATACTATAATGGAGAATCCTATGATTACACTGGCACTAGTGAAATAGTGAACAATGGGCTTTTAAAACTCTGATCCTGAACACACACACACACACACACACACACACACTCTCTCACACACACACACACACACACACACACACAGAGATAAACTTATCATCAGAGTCCAGTGCCCGCCCTGTTTATTTACTCAGCGCTGTGTTTGGATTGGCTGAAACCACGGCAGGTTTCCTGTGAGCTACAACCCTCCCAGTCTGGCACAGACACACAGCGCTGAGAAAACACAGCCTACAGCCATTCAGAAGAACAGAGATGGAGAAACACAAGCCGGCGCTCATGAATATGTCATGATAAACTCTGTGCTCCTTCAGCGGTAACACTGACGCTGAAATATTCATCATGAAGATCACATGACCAAACACACACACATCGTACTACACTGTTAGAGACAGCAGCTGCTTCAGAGACCACGTTTAAGATTGAACCAGTGATAATGCTATTAGCAGCGCTTGCTTATCACGGAAAACATCACTTTTAACCGTTAAAATAAACCCAACCCCTAAAATACTCCAGCGCTAGCGTCACATGGTTTCGTATCAGTGTATATTCTTTGAAAATGCAAACTCGAGAGTTTAACTGGAACTCACTGCAATATTGCATCAAAGTGAACTAATACACATTTAAAACCTTAATCAAAAATGTATCAAATTGTTTTGTAAAACTGTAATTAAACTACTTAAGTGTAATTTTAGTTTAAATTTTATTTTTAAAATAACATTATGCATAATAATTTTAATATTTAAAAAATCTGTGCAATATCCACGCAAACTGGAAATAATTAATACAATATGATAATGGCAATGATATACAGCATATGTTATATGTAACAATATTTTTAATATAGTTTTCCTGTGCTGGTGCAACTCGAGGATTTAACTGAAAACTAAATGAAAATAAAAATGTAAGTAAATTAATAACCATAATTAAAAAAATATATTTTATAATTATATTTTAATATACAATATCACAATAATATATTTGCATATATTATAAATAATTCATTCAACAATAGAATAAGAAAAGGGTTTAACTGCAATTTTGCATGAAAACTAAAATTTATTATTTAAAAAAAAAGTTATTTAAATTATTTTTTTAATAAATAATTAAATATATTAATTAAAAATATGATAAACAAATTATCTTACATATTGCTTAATATAACAATATTGCATGAAATCCTGTTAAAATAATACACTTTAAAAGTAATAATTTAAAGTAATTTTAAAAAATGTATTAATTAATTAAACAAAATATTTTATATAATAATATCTAATATACAGTTCAACAATAATAATAACAACAACAGTACACTGTAAACTAATTTCACATGATATTAATTTATGTGAATATTTACATTGGAATTTA
>NC_068389.1:27370146-27420146 GCF_023724105.1 Carassius gibelio | reverse complement strand
TTAAGTTTAAATTGAATCACTACCATTGAGAAAATAAATAAATAAATAAAATAAATAAAAAATAAAAATCTTGAAATAAATTAATGAATAAACCTAAACAGTAAGATTTTTTAAAATGATAAAAACTGACAAAAGCCCACAACAAAATTAATAAATAATTGAATTTTTTTTTAATGTAAGCATAAAAAAGTAATTAATAAATACTCATTCGAGTGAATATAAATATAAATAATATAATATTAATAAAAAACATTTCAGTTAGTCTCCAAAGCAACATTTCTCATTTTCATTTTGCTTGAAGCATTGAAATTACTATTTGGAAATAAAATAAATAATAAACTAAATTGAAACTAAAACTGAAATAAAATAAATTAAGCATAAATATGAATACAACATTTTTTTTTCTTCAATCTAGCGCGCTCTGCTCTCTACTGCCTCCTGCTGTATTAAACACACATGATGTTTGTTAGTTTGTTTAATAATTAAAGAAAACAGAAAATTTTCCTATAAAAAATTATAAAGTTATTATACAGTGCATTATTATATTACATTATATTACATTGTTTATAACTATCTGCATAACAGGAAAAAAAAAAATGATTGACAAAAAATAACATTTTAGATGTATTATTTTATACTGTTAAATTACTTATTTTATTTAATTTTTCAAAAACTAGCTGAACAACTTGATAAATAAATATAAAATACAATTTAAAAAATATTTTTAATATAAAACTAAAATTAAATAAAAATAAAAATATTATTTACAAAATCACTTTATGATGTATATTGTTTGTAATTTTTTCAACAAACATTTATTTATTTATTTATTTATTTATTTATTTATTTATGTGTCTGGGTTCTTTACAGCACCAGAATATTTTCTTAAATAACATTAATACATAAAAATAAAAAAAAACATACATATATACACAAAATAAAATAAAAATGTTTGTGTTCCTCCAAATAGGTGTTTTGCATGGGCTGTATGATTCCTTGGGGATTTACCTTATCTTATTATTTGAAGGTGTAAAAAGGAAAGCATGTGCAGGTATAAACCACACCACGAGCAGAAATAAAAGCCTGATAATGTCTTTAAAACGGGACAAAGCTCTTGTGAAGCGTGAGACTCCACACAGTATCACACACAGCTCAAACTGGGCCAAAGTTTCCCTCTTTCTCCTGCGACTGACAGGCTCTCATCACACCATGCATCTCTCCTCCTCGTCTGTCTCTTCCTCACGCAGACCCATGAAGTGATTCACAACGGAGAAGACCTCTAAACGAATCAGGCACGACTGAACAAGACTGAACAACACACACAGGCTCACAGATGCACACGAGCAACACACACACATACGCAAATGCACGCTCATTCAGCACACAGAAGCATTACTGGTTTCACAGAGCTGAAGATAATATTCAAATAACATGCAAATGAGAAGTGCAGCCCGAGGAGTGTGTGTGTGTGTGTGTGTGTGTGTGTGTGTGTGTCTCCAAACAATCCTGGCTAAAAGCATCACTGGTGTAGCTCCAGGGGTTTCAATTCTACTGAAGAGACAGTCACGACTGGAGCAATACAAACCAACAGAAACCACAGTCACACACACACACACATGAGCAAACCTGCAGAAATACATAATAAAATAAAGACTTGATCAAACAAATGCAATTCATTTGAATTAAATTTCGTTCCAAATACATTTTTGTTTTACGTTTTCCTTTATTTTCTTTATTTAGATTCATTTTAATTGTACTTAAAAATAAAAAAAAATGATTTAATTTTAATTTAAATCCTGTATAATGTATTTCATTATATGTATTCTTTCTACCTTTTTCATCATTTATTGAGTTTTTATTTTGTATATTTACCTGTAGTAAGAAATAAATACATGCAGAAATAAATAAATATAAATATAAATGAATGCAAGAATATAAAAATAATAAAACATAAATATACAGATAAAAAATACATAAATGTAATAATAGGGAAATAAATGACTTGCTGAAATAAATAAATGCAATTAATTTAATTTTTGTTTTTAATTAATTAAATTTGTTTTTGCATTACTTGTTTTCCTTAATTAATTATTTTCTGTATTTTTTTTCTTTATAATTATAACTAAATAGGTTATAGTTTATTTGTAATACGGAAATAAATACATGTGGGAATACATATGCATATACAATATATTATATTAAATAATGCATGAATATAAAAACTATAAAAAAATTATAATAAAATTAAATAAATACATATATTATCAGTAAAATAAATAAAGTAATAAATGATTTGTTAAAAGAATGTAGTCCTAAATCATTTTTTTAATATTTCGTTGTCCTTTGTTAATTATTTTCAGCATTTATTTTTAACTTTGTTTGTTTATTCTTTTAAACTTTATATTTTAATCTTTCTTTAATTATTTTTTTATTTCTTTGTATATTTCTTTGTAATATTGAAATAAATATTTATGAGAATAAATAAATATATAGAAAAACAATCATAAAAAATAAAACCATAAATAAAAACTAAAAAATACAGTTCAAATAAATAATAAAATATATTAAAAAAATTCAATCTAAATTTTTGCAGGTTTGGTCCTTTATAAAACCACAAAAAAAGGCATCCGTAACAAAATCCAGGCTCATTTTACCATCTATTACATGTGGTTATATTCACTCTGTGTCAAATAGTTTCTCCAGAACTGTTCTTCCCATGCTGCATCCAGTATATGAGCAACAGGATATGATGTCATAGTCCAGGATTTGTAAATAATAAATGCAACCTCCACAATCATAGACAATCATCTTTTTGGTGATGACTCAAGCGTGTAATCTGTTTGTTGTTCGCATGCAGCGCTATAAAAAGCGAAATTTTCTCAGAATGACCCAGTGTTTCTATCTCATCACATTCAGCTCACGCTCGCCGTCCCATGTTCACCTTCCTGAAACTGACATCAGCTGTCACTTCAGATCTAATCTCTGTGTGTTATCATCCTCGTCCTTCACGGCTCGTCTCTCAATCCAATCTCAAAGACACCTTTAAGCCAATCAAATCCTTTCATCTACACTTGGCTCAGTTCAATCGAATTCAGCCAATTTCAAATGGATATTTTTAGGAGATATTTTGGGGGATTTTTAGGGGGTTTGGAAATAGTAACCACTCACTTAAACCACTTTAATAAAATATTAACCATAATTACAGTATGTGACAACCCTATTGTTTGGGGTCGGTTAGAGTTTGTAAAGTTTATGAGACTCTTCTACTCATCCAAGATGCATTTTTTAATCAAAAATACTGTAATTTTTTTTTTATATTATTACAATTTAAAATAACTGTTTTCTATATGAATATCTATTCAAATATAATTTATTCCTATGATTTTCTGCATCATTTCTCCAGTCTTCAGTGTCACATGATCTTCAGAAATCATTCTAACATGATGATTTTGCTGCTCAAGAAACATTTCTGATTATTATCAATGCTGAACACAGTCGTGCTGCTTCATATTTGTGTGGAAACTGAGATAAATGTTATTTTCCGGGATTCTTTGATGAATGGAAAGTTCAACAGAACAGCAAATCTTTCACAACATTATTAACTTCTGATTAGTTGAATGCATCCTTGATTTTAAAAAAAGCATTAATTTCTTTCAAAACAAAACTTTTGAACAATAGTGTAAAACGGATCAATATGTAACAATAGTATGACATACATGATCATATACACACACATAATTCATCTCCTTCTTCCATGAGGATGATTTGTGTTAAACAGGATTAACGGGGAAAACCGAAGCGAAAGGTCACGAGAACAATCTGCATCCAAATCAGACGGACGCATGAAAGACAGCGATGGAAACAGTATATATACTACACACTGCATACTAGTCCTTTAAATAATGCGAAACACTGATACTATGCTATATGTATATTAATAATCACTTTTTGTAGCTGTGCAGCCTGAAATGAAGATGCACACAGTTTTTGTTTTATCCATCTGTATTTACTCTATATAACATCTTTTAACACTGTGTCCCTGGAGCACAAGTCTCTGGGGTATATTTGTAGCAATAGCCAAAACATTATGCATTGCTAAGAATTCATCTGGACAACTTTAAAGATGGTTTTCTCAATATTTAGATTTTTTTTTGCACGCTCAGATTCCAGATGTTCAAATAGTTGCATCTATTTACAAACCACACATCAATGGAAAGATGATTTATTCAGCTTTATTCAGATGATGTATAAATCTCAATTCACCTAAGACTGGTTTTGTGCTTCAGGGTTATTCTAAAGGGGGTGATTCTTTTCAATCCCATGTGTGTGCATGTTTATATGCTGTTTATACTCACGGGCTGACGACTCTGAACTGGACGTAAGGGACGAGCTGAAGCAGAAGACGGACGCCGTTCTGCCATTCCTCCTCACTGCGAAATTCACAGCCCTGAGCGTCGCACTCCTCGAACGAGAACTGGTAATATGTGTTGGAGTCTTCAAACACCAGCCGCTGGTCGACTGAGGGAGCACAGAGAGGGATTTTTAATACGGCACACATATGATGTGATATAGAGCTGGCATTTTCCCACTGGAATGCTTTCCCAAAAACCCATTAGAGATTCCAGAGGGATCCCAGAGTGAATCTGCCTCCCGGGTTGGCCTACAAACACACATCATGACTGAACAGCTCTATTATATACACACAGCTGATTCCTCACACTGTACAGTATTCCATGCAGTATTCCGTTCTTATATTCAAGACTGTGTACGGGAAATTCTAAATTCTAAAAATGTAGCAGTACCTAGTGTTACATTCCAAACACGCAGTGTGTGTGTTTACCTACAACTAAAACAATAAAACATTTTCATTTGAAATTAAATTAACATTAAAGTACTAAAATGTGACCCTGGAGCACAAATACATTCTGGAGTCTCAGGGGTATATTTGTAGAAAAAGCAAACAATACATTGTGTTGGTCAAAATTATTGATTTTTCTTTTACGCCTAAAATCATTAGGATATTAAGTTAAGATCATGTTCCATGAAGATATTTAGTAAATTTCCTACTGTAAATATATCAAAACTTAATTTTTGATTAGTGATATGCATTGCTAACAATTCATCTGGACACTTTAAAGATGATTTTCTCAATATTTAGATTTTTTTGCACCGTCAGATTCCAGATTTTCAAATAGTTGCATCTCCTCCAAATGTTGTCCTCCTAACAACAACGCATCAATGGAGAGATGATTTATTCAGCGTTCAGATGATGTATGAATCTACTTCTTGAAAGATTTACACTTTTGTGGTCCAGGGTCACAAACAACTAAAGTAAAAAAAGGATAAACACACACACACAAAAAGAAAAATACTACAACATTTAAAATCACTATGGACATAGATTCTAACAGTGTGTCACTGATAGTAAAATAAGAGTGTTTATTAACCCGAGTGCAGGATCCCCAGCTCCAGAAGAACCTGCCAGACACCAGACGCCATCAACCTGCACTGAACCGACACACACTGCTCCAGCAGCCACTGGACCAGCTCCACACCCACGTAACTCCTCCTGCACACACACACACACACACACACACACACACACACACACAGAGACACACACACACACAGAGACACACACACACACACACACACACACACACACACACACAGAGACACACACACACACACACACACACAGAGACACACACACACACACACAGAGACACACACACAGAGACACACACACACACACAGAGACACACACGCACACACACGCGCGCGCACACACACACACACGCGCACACACACAGACACACAGAGACACACACACACACACACACACACACAGAGACACATACACAGAGACACACACACACACACACACACACACACGTTACTGCAAGCTTGTATATTACATGCACGATTATTGAAATATTTGGGGTCTGTCATTATTTTTATTTTTATTCAAAAGAAATTATTGCATTATTCAGCAAGGATGCATTAAATTGATCAAAAGTGACAGTAAAGTCATTTATTTTGCTTATATTGCATATTATATGCTATACTTTTGAATTTTATATTCATCTGTGAATACTGAAAGAAAAAATCAATCACGGTTTACACAAAAATATTTAGCAGCACAACTGTTTTCAACATTCATAATAATCAGAAATGTTTCTTGAGCAGTAAATCATCATATCAGAATGATTTCTGAAGATCATGTGACTCTGAAGACTGGAGGAACGATGCTGAAAATACAGCGGAGCATCACAGAAATAAATTACAGTTTAACAGATAATCACAGAGAAAACAGTTATTCTAAGTTGTAATAATATTTCACAATTTTAATTATTTTTTTTTTTTTATCAAAGAAATGCAGTGTTGGTGAGCAGAGGAGACTTCTTTTAAAAATATTAAAATATCTTAACGTCCCTAAAGCTTTGAACGTTAGTGTAACTTTATTATCTGCCCATGAACAAAACACAAAGCATTATTATGAAACAGTTCTGATAAATGTTCTTCAATTGAATGTCAGCTTTTGGTGAAAACCATACTTGAATTATTCAAATATAAAATAGACACTAAATAACATATTTAAAATGCATTTTGCCTAAATATTCTAAAACTGCATTTGGATTAACTCAATTAAAAACCTTTTCACGGGTAGAAACAGAATAACTCCGTTTTTTTAAGAGGAGTAGAAAAATTAACAACCAATAAAATATGTTTGCAACGTTACTTGACATGCACAGTCTACAGTTCTGCTAAAGGAAGAAAATAAATGTTGTTATTGTCATTTAAGAAATGTAATAAATGATTGACTATTTGTGTTTTTATAATATTGCAGTTGTTGCTATTTTTCATTCTGCTTCATAGATCCATTAAAATCAATGTTAAACACTGTTTGCAATCCATTATGCTTCTGTAATTTGTGATGCACAGTATTTCCAAATGAAAGGCAGGGATTATGAAAAGTGATCTCTATATTTCAATAAAAACAATATATACTAAATGCAATTCATTTAGAATAACATGCACTAATGAATAATTCACAATAAGACCAGGAATGCAATTAAAAAGATGTAAAAGTGTTGAAATGGCTGTAACACTCTCATTGCATTTGCAACATTATCATGCTGTTACTGATTTGCATTTTGAAGTCATTAAGCTGCTCATTTTCATCTAGTGCATGTGTGCATTCGTTAAAACATGCAAAGCTCTCTGATTCTGTGTTTGCTGTCACACGTTCACACTCCACCATCTGACAGGACGTTTTTATCCAATCAGAGTGAAGTTTGGACGGCGGCCATCAGTCACAGCGATAACAGACAGCTGAAGAGTCAGCAACCGACCACACACACACACACACACACACACACACACACACACACACACACACACACATGCTTTAACCTCTCTTACATTGATCCTGTGAATGTATGAGTTATATCACAACCACAGTAGAACATGACAGCCTGATGCTAGAAATGCCAAGGTCATGGATTCAATTGCCAGAGAACACACACATTTCTGAAAGCTGTCTCTTCTGCTCTTCAAGGCTGCATTTATTCTATTAAAAATATAGTAAAAACAGTAAAATTATGAAATATTATTACTATTTCAAATAACTGTTTTTTGTCTGTGATTATCTGTTAAACTGTAATTTATTTCTGTGATGTGCAGCTGTATTTTCAGCATGGTTACTCCAGTCTTCAGTGTCACATGATCTTCAAAAATCACTGAATTTCTGGTACAAATGATTCGCGATGCCCAAACTGATCGACTCAAATGATTCGCGAACCCGCTCCGAACTCCCGAACTGATTCAAATGATTCGCGATTCCGCTACTAACTCCCGAACTGATTCAAATGATTCGCGAACCCCAAACGGACTCAAATGATTCGCGAACCCGCTCCGAACTCCCGAACTGATTCAAATGATTCGCGATTCCGCTACTAACTCCCGAACTGATTCAAATGATTCGCGATTCCGCTACTAACTCCCGAACTGATTCAAATGATTCGCGATCCCCAAACGGACTCAAATGATTCGCGAACCCGCTCCGAACTCCCGAACTGACTCAAATGATTCGCGAAACCGCTGTGAACTCCCGAACTGACTCAAATGATTCGCGATCCGGCTATGAACTCCCAAACTGACTCAAATGATTCGCGATCCCGCTATGAACTCCCAAAACTGACTCAAATGATTCGCGATCCCGCTATGAACTCCCAAACTGACTCAAATGATTCGCGATCCCGCTATGAACTCCCAAACTGACTCAAATGATTCGCTGAATCACTGATTTGCTGCTCAAGAAATATTTATAAGTATTACCAATGTTGAAAACAGTTGTGCTGCACAATATTTCTTTGGAAAACATGACATATTTACATTCAGGATTCTTTGATGATTAGAAAGTTCAAAAGTTCAGGATTTATTTGAAATATAATCTTTTGTAACCTTATAAATGTCTTTACTGCCACTTTTGATCAATTCAAAGCATCCTTGTTGACTAAAAGTATCAATTTCTTAAAAGAAAGCCGTAACTTGAATAAGCTTTGAATGAAGCGGCTAGCAAATGCAGGAAAGTAAATCTCTGACCTGATAATCCTGGCGAGGTGGATCTTGTCTTTTGCTGGATACGGTCCATGAGACAGAAAAGCATTTCTCAAAGCACGTCCAGCGCAGGGAAAACTCTGAGAACACATCTGTCAGACAGAAAGATCATCTCAGGATGGAATTAAAGGTTGATGCTGTGTAATATGAATGCTTGACGCTATAAAATAATCATAAATATAAAGAGATCCACAATAAAATGTCTTTAACATCTTTAACTCTTTCTCCAGATAGCAAATAAATAGGCAAACGAACACTTTTGCTCAAGTTTCCTGATGTTTTTCTAGAGAAAATACCCTAATGAACTTACATTTGTCTCCTCTAGAGATGCAAATGATGTCTCAGACTGAGCTTCGAGCTTCAAAAATGTCTTAATGTTTTATATCTCTATACTTGTACTGCACACTCTTTTGTGTCCCTTCTTTGTCTTTTTATATGTGTGTGTATTTCTGCTGTCAAACACAGAATGCATATCTCTTTACTTATATTATCGTGTTTCCTCCTGAAGCTCTCTTTCTCATTTTAATCAATGGCACACTGGCCTCTCTGATCCACTCAAAGCCCCTTCAGCATTATTGAGCAGCTTTAATAAGAGCGTTAGCATCCATATCAAAACCTTCAGCAAGAAGGCGCCCTGTATGAGGACAGAGGTCATTACATTTGATTTATTAAAGCACAAAGCAGTGCACTGCATTCATTTTATCTCTATAATCCCTATAACGGGATCTGGCTTTGCTTAAGCCCCGCCCACAGTGAAATCTCATTGGTCAAAACTCTACATTAAACATCTGATTGGATATTTGCCTTCAGATTAAATCTTGGCTGGATCGATCACGGCGTAATGCTCCTTCTCTCATGGCTCATTGCTGTAATAAATTCTGGGGTCAGTGAAAGAATAAAGATTATAATCTGTAGTCAGCGATAATCATCATTTTGTTCATTGTTATGTGATGATCTATGAAACAGAAAGCAGAAGAGCCTTTAGAGGGGTTTCTGGGGATCCTGACATTGTGTTTGATCCCATATCTAATGTATGTACTTCTGCACTCAAGGGTGATTAGCTGTTAGCGTGAGCGTTTAGCAGAGTTAATGCGCGGATTAAAGGAGCTTCAGAGATTCTAATGAGACGAGATGAATCACAAGAGAAGATATTCATCAGATCCACAGATTAACACTACTGAAGTCGCATGTGTGTGAGAAAGAGATGGTTTCAAAGAGATGTACTGATCAGATGTTCCTCATGGAGTTCTCGATTATTTGTTATTTGTCAACTAAAACTATAAATAAGAAAAATAATGCAAAAAAAATAATGCACTAGGCCGTAGAGTGTGAAAACAACCAGCCTATAATGATAAAAATCCACTCACTCATTGTTTTATAATCCCAATAAATCATAAACAGTCTCTCCACATGAGCAGGTCCAGATTTCTCACTTCTGTGACATCATACTCTGGAAAGTCCCGCCCATTTGTGAAGCTCTCCGCCCTTTTAACCAATACACTTCCCTGAGTGAGAAGCAGCAGTCCGCCATTACTGTTTTCTTGCTTTAGCTGCTGGAGGTACAAGGTCAGCACCAAAAATCTATTAAAAGTGTTGTGTGTTGTGTGTTGGGATGCACCAATGAACAGGTCTCCATAGACCACTGAGGACACGGTGGTTAACTTCACTTTTGAAGGAAATGTCCAGAAAAAACAAACAAACAAAAAAATAAAATAATTCTTATATGTTTCTGCTAAAATTTTATGCTGGACTGCCTCACAAGCCAGGGTCAGTTCAACGCTGGAGTTAAGGGATCAATAAGCATCATGCATCATATTTTGTTTTCCAAAAGAGCTTCTTGGCTCTCTGAAAGGCTAATGTTACTAAAGCTACCATTGAATCTTCCTGTTTTCGCGTTTGGAAGCAATGTGAGGTCAGCAATTGAAGCTCTGCACTTTTCTAAAAAAGGGATGTGGGAGCTCATTTTCATTTAAAGGGGACAAACACAAAAAAGGCACGCTTTGGCTCATACATAAAAGTGGCAATTTCAACAAGGTATAAGACATTATCTGTGGGGTATTTTTAGATAAAACTTTTCATACACACTCTGGGGACAACAGAGAATAATACAAAATATTATATCAATGCATTCTAGCACATTAAACCAAAAAAAATTACAATTTACTGAAAACTAAAATATAATAAATGTACGTACTAAAATTAATAAAACTCAAATTTATATAAAAATAAAAATAAAGAATAAATCAAAATAATAAAAAAATAATAGAAAATAGAAAAACTAATAAAAAAGGCAAAAGCACACAACAAAAAATTCTAAAGAAAAAAAATAAATATATATGAAAACATAAAGACTGGCTAGCTAGTAAGCTAGCTAGTTCTAAAATTACTCAAATAAAAAATAAATTAAATGCTAATTAGAGTTTTTTAAATTACTAAAACAACCTGAAATTAAAATGAAAACTGAAAATATAGAAAATAAAAGCTAATGCAAAACATGAATAAATACAAAAAAAAAAAAAAAAAAAACTTAAATGCCACAGAAGATAGATAGATTAAAAAAAAAAAAAAAAAAAAAGAAATGCTAAATTATAAAACGGAATGTTCCGGTCCTTGATTCTGATTGGCTGAGCCACATTCGAAGCTGTTGTAGATTACTCTACAAACATACACCTTTGTTTACTTCTGTGTGTTGCTCGGCAACCACTTTGTTGGAACCACAGCTGTTTCTGACGAACTACATTGTTTGGTGGAAGAATACTGCTTTTATTAATATCATAACACTTTATTTGCTCTGTTGTATTCTGTGAACTCTTACTACATATATAGAATAGCAGTTTTATAAAAGCAATAAGCCCCAAAAAGCCATGGTTTATAGTGAACTTATAACAGCTAAGGGGCGTTTATTGGGTGCAACGTGAAGCTGAGGTTTTTATTTAAAAATCTGAATATATGCTTTAACAGTATTTAAAATATAAAAAGTATATATGAAAATAAGACTGATTTGCTGTGAGTATGCATTTAATATTTGTCACCTAAAATTAGAGCTAACTACATCTGAAAAAATGAGGCTTTTTCAAATGAGTCAAAACTCAAACAAGACAATTGTTTAAACACAATGTCTTGAATTATTTGATGAGAACCATTTGAGCTCATATCGAGATCTCTGACTTTTGTTACCTTGGCATGCTGAGCACTGTTTGAAACCCATCGTCTGAAACTAGAGGAGAAGTGGGAAATTTAAGCAAAAAGTCTCCACTTGTTGTCTTAGGAGAAACACTTGGGATGAGTTATTTGTCTTTCTTATAGGATGAAGTCAATTATATTCAGGGCGGGCCGAACTGTATCAGTGTTAGGTTGCACTTTCTTACCTTGGGTTTGGGTGTGACGCCTGTGCTGGGTCCTGGGATGGTGTCAGGTGACTGCTGCACAATCACAAAGACAGAAAAGACACATGAACATCCTGAGTCACATTATAAAAACACGTTCACATCCTTCATATACAGCTGAAAGTGTCTGAAATGTTCTGGAGGGACCCTTAAGGGCATTTCAAATGTCAGGACATCAGGCAACTATGAAAGGACCTTCACATGAAAAGAGCTAGAGAAATGCAGAAATGCAATTTTACGAGCTAATCCCACCCTGACAGTGACATGTTTCTGGATGTCATGATGTGTCTGTGACACTGTGTCATACTTCTGGATGCATCTGGATGAGAAAAACTCATGTTTGTTTTTTTCTCTGGTATAGCATGCAAATCGTGGCAAACACAGAGTGTGCTTTGAAAGGTCAATGGGGTCAAACTTGTATTGAGTATGTTGATATATACTATGGTACTAAATGACTTCCAAATCCATATACCACAACATTTATGCCAAGGTTCTTCAAAGAATACAACAGCAAAACAGTACATTTGCACAAAAAAAGAAAAGAAAAATAAAATAAAACCTTATCTACACCACTTTCTTTACTTGAAATAAAGCAAAATATATATATATATATATATATATATATATATATATATATATATATATATATATATATATATAGTATAAGTTAAACATTTGGAAACTTACTACTAAACCTAAACTGAAATAAAAAAAAAATTGATTAAAGCTAAATAGAAATATTTAAAAGCACAAAAGCACATAACAAATTACATTAAATCTCAAATTAGTAATATAAAAATAAACATTAGAAATATTAAAAGATAAACTAATTAAAATGACAAAAGCACATGACACAATTGCTAAAAAATAAATATATATATATAATTGCGTATACGCTACATAACTGCTTGATTAAGCAAACTAGGGAACTGAACCAGTTCATTGAAATGAACTTTCTGAAAGAATCAGATTTCCTCGTTTGCCTGAGGCTCTGGATCACAGGTAATAATATTGGAAATAATGTTCAGTTTCTTGCACAGACTGATCATTTCACTTCATAAGACTTCAGTATATCGTCAGGAACCACGGGTATTCATTTTGTGCTCCACAACATGCTTTTTTTGACTCTCAAAGTGCCGGTAGCCATTGACTTCTTGTATTTTATGAATCACAGATTATGAAGTATCATGGTTTCAGTTAAAACTCACTTTACTGTTCTACTGAAGAAAAAACCTTACTACATCTTCGATGCCCTGAGGGTGAGTAAATGAACAGGTTTTGGGTGAACTATTGATATATTCAATACTTAGCGCTGGAGGTTTGTGCAAATCAGCAGTTTCTTGATCCGAGCAACTACACATTGATATTTTGGGTTTCACAAACACTCAAACCAAGAAGATATAAATGACTAACCAACATTATCATTCTGTTAGCATGTCTTCATCAGAGAACTGAAAACAATAGCAATGGATTCATCAGGCTTTCGGCTTGAATACTGTCTGAACTTCCTGAGAGCACCTGTGATGATAGTATCTGTGCTTTCTGTGAGCCGGCGTGATGTGGGCCGACCTGCAGGAATCAGAGAGTAGACAAACCTCCCCAGGGGTCACGGCTTTGTTTTGACTGGGCTCTGAAGACGCCGTGTGTATCAGATTTACTCTATTGATTTGCTGTGGGCTGCTGCTGGAGATCTGGGAGCTGAACTCTGTTTGGGTCGGATGGGAAATAGAGCGCACAGGCCACAGATAAGCAAACGCATGAAGCAGAAAAAGCTTTTTTAGATAAAAAGACATTCTTGTCCTTCATGCATTGCTAAAATCTTTCGATGAAATCACATTTCTCATCCTTCGTGGCTCATAAATCACAAAACGATCCCATTTTCTCAATGTCATTTGAACAAAACCCTTAACCTTAAGCATTAAAGTACTGTGTATAACTCGTCCCATGCTATTTGTGCTAAAGACATTTAAAGAACGTGCTATACAAATAAACTTCTCTTGTTAGCATCGATTACATTGCTAGGATTATATTGGTAAACTATGCATGGGTGAACACTGTCTACATTTTCTTCAGGAAATGTAAAATTGTAGTTTAGTTCTGCCGAGAATATCCTAAAAAACAACAACACACAAACAGTTTTATTCACCTGCACTGAGAAGCAACATTTCAATCTCCTTCAAGCGAGAGAGAGAGAGAGAGAGAGATGAGGGAAAGGATTTACAAATGCATGAAGGAGAGGGAGAGAAGAGGACGAGAGAGGACAAACGGTACAGAAGATGAGTAAAGGATGCACAGAAAGCATCCCGGTTCACTATGTAGTGCACACTGCTCCAGAGTGCAGTGAGTGTCTGTGTTTCATTATGTGTCAGAAACTGATTACTCTCAGATTAGAGAGCACACGCACACACACACACACACACACCTCTCTTGCATGGCTTGCGAAAAAATCTGTCGCTCTGGATGAGTGCACTGCAAGATGGAGACATCAAACAAGCCTGTCTTTCTCGTTAAGATTTCATTGCATCCACAGGCACTCACTCACACACACACACACACACACACACACACACACACACACACACACAGGACTGTGTTATTAAGTGCAGCTTCTCCATCAGAGAATTGCAGAGAACTCCATGTGAGACGTCACTTTAGCACGCGGATGGTTTTGAAGCACTCTTCCTCAGTTCAGAGACGAGCGTCTGTCGTCTCATCGAAGAACAATCCCAGCAGACTCAGAGGAAAACTGTCATAGCGTGCATACAAGACTCATTTAGGAAACATTGTTGTTTCTTATAAGACATGAAACCATAGTTGACAAACTTCAAGAATAAAGGGCTATAAAATGAATGTAACAATGAAAAGAATCTGATTGGAAATTTTTATATTCACATCTTTCTCCGGAGAAACATCTGAGAGGTTCTTCATGTATTGCTCTCAAAGAGAAACAACTGAGATCTAGTATGATTTTTCTAGCATCAATAGCATGATAATTTGTCCTAAACGGCACAAAAGCTTCCTTTGAGCAAACGGTTCTCACTGCATGGACAGAGAGTATTGGACATGCTCTTAAAAATAAAGGTTCTTTGCATGAACCTTTGGATCACCAGAAAACCATGTTATTATCTAGAGCAACATTTTTTGTCTTATAGCATCATACGACCAAAAAACACTCATCAAAGGAACCTACAAAAATTCTAAAAGACTGTAAACACTAATAATTTGAGTGCACTTAAAAGAATAGTTTAAGAAATTATAGATGAGATTGATTCTTCTTCAGATTTGGAGAAATGTAGCATGGCATCATTTGCTCTGCAGTGAATGGGTGCCGTCAGAATGAGAGTCCAAACAGCTGATAAAAACACTTCACAATAATCCACAGCACTCCAGTCCATGAGTTAACACCTGGAGAAGACAAAAGCTGCATGTTTCAAACGAATCCATCAAGATGATGTCTTAACTTTACACCAAAATATTCCACAATCCATTATAACTCTTCCTCCAGTGAAAAAGTCCATCTCCTGTTGTCTCTCACATCAAAATCCACCCACATATTTGTAAAGAAGTGTTTTGGCTTGTAATTGTGATCTGTTCAGATCATCAGTCATTCACTGATGGACTGGAGTGCTGTGAATTATTGTGATGTTTTTATCAGACTCTCATTCTGACGGCACCCATTCACTGCAGAGCATCCATAGATGAGACACTGAAGCAATGCTACATTTCTCCAAATCTGATGAAGAAACAAACTCATCTACTGTACATGCATTTTGTTAGGCCTGAGGGAATTGTCAACTTTGAGTGTACTATTTAATAAATGTACTAGTGAAGTAATGATATCTTGATTGCTTCCGTGGCATTCTTCTTCTTCTTCTAAAAGTTTCTCCTATAGCACCAGCTGTTAAAGCCTTTATTTTTTGCTTGCAGTTGTATTTTACCACAGCAGAGCCTGATAAACAGATGCTCCAGTAGTTGCTGTCATCGCAGCACACAAGGAAACAAATGTAATACTTGTTTCTCATTTAATACTAATGAGGCTTTCGTTTTTTAATTCTGTAATCGCCCCGGGGCGGATGAATTGAGTCAAATGAGCCTGAACCAAACCTTCTGTTTGAAGCCACACGAATCCTAAAACAACTCGAGCAACACCTCCGAGACAAAGAGACGAAACCCTGAAGAACTATGTTCACGCTCAACAGAAGTTACTGAACAAAACTCAAGAGTCAGAGTTACAAACGTCCTCATTGATCGCTTGTGGATTTCCTCTCGCTCTCAGAATTAATCAGTGAAACAATTCCCGTCTTCAAGCCTCTGAGGCACTGAATAGCCCCTCTGTCGCTCCAGCAGTGTATAAACAGAATATATATCAGCTCTTTCCATACAGTCCACAAGAAACCTACTGTGATAGTGTCGTGGTTAAACTATGGCATCAGGTGTCTAACCATCACTGCTTTAGAAGAGCATATATTTACACGGCCACTTTAAAAAATAAAGGTTCTAATTAGAACCAAAAGCACTCTGATGTCATAATAGAATCTTTGTAAAGTGGAATATTGAGAATCAAGCATATTTTAAATAACTACAACCACATTATGCAATATTCCAAGAATATTCTATACAACCACAAAACTAATTTCACACAACATATCAGATAATTGCATTCACATGGTACACAAATAAAGTCTCCAAATACCAAAATTTAAGACGTTTACAAAAAGCAAGACAGTGAATGTCTGGAAACCATAACACTCTCATTGATATACAGTATTAGGCTTTAAAAGCATCATTCTGCCCTTACAAAACGTACTGTGTTAAGAAGTTTCTGTCTGTTATTGTTTTATACTACGACAAGAATATTCCAAAAGCATCTCATATTAATTCATCTTTTAACAGCAAGTCACAAAACTAATGCTTTGGTACTTTGGCTGCATCAGATTCAGCAAATTTAATGTAATATGTTTTTAAATTGGGAAGTTTCACACAGCAGGTGTGTGAGTTTGTGTGTGTTTGTGTACCTGACTGTGTGTATGTGGATCTCTGTTGCCTGAAAAAAACATGACAGCCTCTCCTTCATAATTTAGTTACATTCAATAACGCATTGACAACACGCATGCATCGCACCGTGCTGGCTCGTGCACATCCACAGCGTTATAATAGCATTGATGGAGGATATGGGTGGTGTATCGATCACGAAACACGCATTCTTCATCACGCACGGCTTGTATTAGTAACTCACGCTCTTTTTGCGCAGGTTCAGTCCGTGCTTTAACAAACCGGGCAGGTCTCGGATCTTCTGCTTGATCTGGACCTGGTCCCTGGCGGTTCTGTTCCATCTCCAGCTCGACACGAGCCCGTCCTCCGCGGTGCAGGGGATGCTGTCGGATTCCTCCATCATCATCATCATCCTCTTCCTCCTCCTCCACCTGCTCTTCACGCACACGGACGCCGGAGCGACGTTCCTCCTCCGCCGCTCGATGGATCTCCAGCCGCCGCAATGAGAGACGAGACCTGCCTTACACTGCTGCTCCACCCAGCGCTCTCTCTCTCACACACACACACACACACACACACACACCTCGCTGCCTGCATGAGGACATACAGACCTCTGCTTTTACATGAAACCTGCATCTGAAAGAAAACTCACCTGTCGACTAACTTTTGAGGATAATCGCTTCTGAAGTTAATCATTGAGACGCTCAGAATCATTTAACCCCTTACTGACCGGCGTTTTCTACACCCATGATAACAATTAGGAAACATTTTATTGCACTTCTATAATTTTGTATTTCGAAATTTAAGTTAGGAATGCATGTATAACATTTCGATTAAATTTGTTAATATATAAAAGAAAGCAAAACAATTTCAACAGAAAATATAATTGTATATGGAAAATAATATGCTTTAATTTTCGTTTATATTTTATAAACATTACTGAGGAAAAAAAAAAGGAGTAAAACTATTTCAGCAGAAAATGTTTTATATGGAAAGTAATTGCATATTTTATGTTATATTTTATAAATATTTTTAATGAAAAATTCCACACACACACAAACACACACACACACACACACACACACACACATATATATATATATATATTGCATATATAAAAGGCAGTCTCATGAAGAAATAATTCCCATTATTTGAATTATTTAAATAAAAATCCAGTCACATCATCCAAGACTGTATTCTTGCAGACTGAAAGAGACACAGATCTGTCCTCAGCATCTAAAGGACGTATCTACGTACTATGACCCACTTTCGGTGTGAAATCGATGTCAGTGTTCAGAGGTTCACATGTGGTGTTTCTTGGGTCGCTGTGTTAAAGCACTGATCAGTCTCTGCTCATCGTCCCCATCAGAAACACAGCTAGTGTTTTCCAGCATCGTGTAATGGAGTTATTCACAGGGTCAGAAACAGGTTTCCAGCTTTACACAGATTGTTTGGGTGCTCAGGCATGTGTTTGAGGACGGATGGAGCCTGGGGTTGTTATCCATTAACAGGTTGGCAGGAGTCCACGCTGCACACAAATGCATGATGGGACAGAAACAGTGCCGCCCCCTTCAGCCGTAGAGATAAAACCTTCAGGACGCTTTTGGAATAAGCAAACGATCAGCCAGCGAATCTAAAGCCAAGGGCTGCTTCTCAAGGTATGAACACGTTAAAAGCAAACGGTCGGGCTCGGAAAACCAGTATCTCCACATCTCACATGAAAGAAAAGCTGATGATCTGTCAAAATGAAAGATCACCTCTACACGGCTGAATGGAGCATATGCCTGGAGGACACAGTGTGTGTGTGTGTGTGTGTGTGTGCAGCTCGTCCCAGAGGAGTTGACTGCATGGGGGCTGGTGTGTGTGTTGTGGGTGTGTGTGCTCTAATTTCAGGTGTAACACCGAGGTGTTGGATCACATGAAGAACACAGAGGAAAGTGGGTGTTCAGTCTCCAGGATCTGCAAGAGAGAAAGACACGATTAACTGGATTTAACTGGACGCTCTGTGATCATTTGATACATAAAGGATCATGATGGGGGAAATAAAAGTCATCTGAGAATCAAAAAAAAAGGGAATAATGGAACAAAATTGGGAAAAGAAGTCTTACCATTGGGATTCATGGAGACGCTCTGGAGGTTAAAGTTTTCCCCCACAATCCACTGCAAGCTTGCATTCAGAAGTGACCACGGCTGTAGTTAACTACAAGCTTTAAAACCTGCACTAAAACTTGAAATAAAAATTTAAATAAAAATATATAAAATAGTAACATATTATAATGAATAATAACAAAAAGAAACTAATAAAAATGAAAAAATAAACTAAAACGTTGTCATTCAAATATAAACTGAAAAAAAAATAGAAACAAATGACAATAGAAAATGAAAAAAAAAAATAATAATTATGAAAGCCTAGTTATTAAAATAAAATTAAATAATTGCATATATACAAAATTTAAACTGTAATAAAAATAAAACAAAATAATTAGTAAAACGTTATTATTAACATGAAAACTGTAAATATAAAAACACTATAATAAAGACAAAACACACAAAAAATATTAAAACTATATCACTAAAATCCAAAAATCTAAAAATAAAATCTATAACAATAATTAACAAAATTAATAAAACTTTATCATTAAAATTGAAAAAATCAATAAAACTTTATAATGAAATTATATATATATATATATATATATATATATATATATATATATATATATATATATTAAATAAAATATCGGGCAAACAGGGCGTTTTCCCGGTGGATAGATGCGCTTAAGGGACCGACAGAATGTTTTTTTTTTTTTTTTAAGGCAAGGACCATCACACACGGACAGCGAGCAGCCAGTGGCCCATTGGTTGGTCTCCTGTATTGACAGTGTAAACATCCAATCACAATGTGCTATAGATCGAGCAATGCTCCGCCTACATAAAGATCACTTCAGCTTAACTTCTTCCTCGTCTGCTTTTCCCAAGTTTCCACAGCAGCTTCATCAAGAACAGGCTTGCTCTGAAAGAGAGTAGATGAATCGGTATGAATCAAGTGCTTGATAGAGACAGGCAGGCATCTAACCTAAACTAATGCATGCGTTCAATGAGTGTAGAACACAAAAACACTTTTTAATAAAACATAAATTCGTCCCCCATTATTTTTTTGTTTGGCCAAGTCAAGTGAAGTGTGTTCATAGAGGTTTCCAGGGGCATATGTGAATAAATCTAGACTTAATAAAAAATTTAAAAAAAGACACTATATTGTCGGACTTGACATTTTCTTCTCCAAAACAATGATACACTTCCAGTTAAAAAAAATGTTGAACGATAAGATTTATTTATTATATATATTATATACTATATATATATAATAATATACATTATTATTAATATTTAAAACAGTTTTTTCTTAATTAGGATTATTTGATTAATAAAAAGATCAAAAGATCAGAGTTTATCTGAAATGAAATGAAAAAGTTTTTGTAACATTATACACTTCATCATTCAGAAGCTTGGAGTCAGTGTATATATATATATATTATTATATTATTATATTCAGGGTCACAAATCCAGAAGAAAATCTGTAAATTGGTTATATTACTATCTGTAATGAATGTAATGAATGTCTACCTGAAAAAGAATGTAAAGTTAAAATGTGTACTTGGTTAAAGAAATACATATTTATATTAAAATTATTTATTATTTTTAATTATATTATATATGTTTACATGCAGAATATATTTGATCTATCATCATTTTGTCTTCATCTTTGGTATTCCAGAAATTATTTTATTGGATAATAACAAAATAATCATTTAAGAAAACCTTTTTTCAATTATTAACTTAAGAAAACTCTGATCCTTTATTTGTTTATATTTCAGTTGAAATTGCATGCTGAATTGCATTATTGTCTTTCAGGAAATTGTACTTATTATTATTATTTTTTTTAATAAAAATATTATATTAACTGCCTATTATGATGAATAATTGGAATATATTTAACATAACAAAAATATTTTAACTATATAATTTTTTAAAAGTTTAATTTATAATTAATGTTTACTATATTTATCATGTTACTTACCAATGTTTCAAAACAAAACTAAACATCTTTCTAAGATTTGCTGTCACTAACCTTGCAAACTTTGGTAAATCCATCCTTAAAGGACTTAATCCGCAGTTAACACAAATTTTCTTTTCAGACAGACTGTAGAAGACCCTATAAACTCTTGTAAGCTGCATAAAGTCAGCTGATCACACTAGAGCTTACTAGACTGACGTCTTTATAAAACATGAATGAACGACATCCTGAACTTTGCTATCAACAAGTCAGATGTTAAGGTTTGGCTTAAAATTGGTAATGGTTTAAAAGTGACAATTCACCCAAAACTTAGCATCCTGTTCCAAATTCCAAACCTGTATGAGTTCCTTTCATTTGAACACAAGTATATTTTGAAGAATGCTGGTAACGAAACAATGGCATCCGTCTGAAGATCTGCTTTTGTCTTCAGAAGAAAGAAACTACAGGTTTGAAAAAGATGAGGAAGAGTAAATGATGACTGGATTTTAAGTGCTTATTATAATAAGTATAACACAACATGTAAACTGAACAGGATATTGATGGCAAGAAGTGTTGTACTGCCATCTTGTGATTGCTTTACAGAACTTTTGTTGTGTCCAGTTCAAATAAACATAGGATCCCATTCTGACTGTATGAAATCTACAACGACACACCGAAACTTTCCATAAGTCTTACATAATACACGTTATACATATACAGTATTGTTCAAAATAATAGCAGTACAATGTGACTAACCAGAATAATCAAGGTTTTTAGTATATTTTTTATTGCTACGTGGCAAACAAGTTACCAGTAGGTTCAGTAGATTGTCAGAAAACAAACAAGACCCAGCATTCATGATATGCACGCTCTTAAGGCTGTGCAATTGGGCAATTAGTTGAAAGGGGTGTGTTCAAAAAAATAGCAGTGTCCACCTTTGACTGTACAAACTCAAAACTATTTTGTACAAACATTTTTTTTTTCTGGGATTTAGCAATCCTGTGAATCACTAAACTAATATTTAGTTGTATGACCACAGTTTTTTAAAACTGCTTGACATCTGTGTGGCATGGAGTCAACCAACTTGTGGCACCTCTCAGCTGTTATTCCACTCCATGATTCTTTAACAACATTCCACAATTCATTCACATTTCTTGGTTTTGCTTCAGAAACAGCATTTTTGATATCACCCCACAAGTTCTCAATTGGATTAAGGTCTGGAGATTGGGCTGGCCACTCCATAACATTAATTTTGTTGGTTTGGAACCAAGACTTTGCCCGTTTACTAGTGTGTTTTGGGTCATTGTCTTGTTGAAACAACCATTTCAAGGGCATGTCCTCTTCAGCATAGGGCAACATGACCTCTTCAAGTATTTTAACATATGCAAACTGATCCATGATCCCTGGTATGCGATAAATAGGCCCAACACCATAGTAGGAGAAACATGCATATATCATGATGCTTGCACCTCCATGCTTCACTGTCTTCACTGTGTACTGTGGCTTGAATTCAGAGTTTGGGGGTCGTCTCACAAACTGCCTGTGGCCCTTGGACCCAAAAAGAACAATTTTACTCTCATCAGTCCACAAAATGTTCCTCCATTTCTCTTTAGGCCAGTTGATGTGTTCTTTGGCAAATTGTAACCTCTTCTGCACATGCCTTTTTTTTAACAGAGGGACTTTGCGGGGGATTCTTGAAAATAGATTAGCTTCACACAGACGTCTTCTAACTGTCACAGTACTTACAGGTAACTCCAGACTGTCTTTGATCATCCTGGAGGTGATCATTGGCTGAGCCTTTGCCATTCTGGTTATTCTTCTATCCATTTTGATGGTTGTCTTCCGTTTTCTTCCACGTCTCTCTGGTTTTGCTCTCCATTTTAAGGCATTGGAGATCATTTTAGCTGAACAGCCTAACATTTTTTGCACCTCTTTATAGGTTTTCCCCTCTCTAATCAACTTTTTAATCAAAGTACGCTGTTCTTCTGAACAATGTCTTGAACGACCCATTTTCCTCAGCTTTCAAATGCATGTTCAACAAGTGTTGGCTTCATCCTTAAATAGGGGCCACCTGATTCACACCTGTTTCTTCACAAAATTGATGACCTCAGTGATTGAATGCCACACTGCTATTTTTTTGAACACACCCCTTTCAACTAATTCAACTAATTGCCCAATTGCACAGCCTTAAGAGCGTGCATATCATGAATGCTGGGTCTCATTTGTTTTCTGAGAATCTACTGAACCTACTGGTAACTTGTTTGCCACGTAGCAATAAAAAAATATACGAAAAACCTTGATTATTCTGGTTAGTCACATTGTACTGCTATTATTTTGAACAATACTGTAATTCTGTAGTGACGTGGGAGGGAAAGAACGAAAGAATGAAAGAAACCCTTACATACATAAACCATGGTTTTACTACCCAAAAAAAATAAATAAATAAATAAAAATAAAATATATATATATATATATATATATATATATATATATATATATATATATATATATATATATATATATATATAACCTTGGTTATTACAAATTAAGAATGGTTAAGCTGCACTAACCATAGTAGGCCTATCTGTAGTAAAACTGTGCCATAAAAAAAAAAACCTTGGTTACTAAACTTTGACTATGATACAATTTTCGTAAGGGATAAATGACTGTGGTCAATTTAATTTGCAAGTCAATTAACGTTACCGGCATCTTTTTTAAGAAGAGAGAGTTCTCCAAATCTTTCTCTGTTGACCAGGTTTGAGGGGAAGAAGCCTAAAACAGAAAATCTCCCTAAACTTTGCCTAACGTTAAACGTTAAATGTTTGGCAAAAAACACCGGTGTTGTCCATCCCTTCACGATTAGCGATGTGTCTTGCTAATCTGCAGTGACATTTTTCGTGGCATCAACCAAATTGTGATTCTTAGTCATCTTAAATAAGTTTTACACATACTTGCACGTTTTCTGTGACGAGAAAACCTGTTAAAATTACTAATAATGCTAGTATTTGTTTTGTCAGAGACTGGTCCCAATGGCAACCAGACGCTGTTGATCTGCTGTTGCTATGGTTACCACCACCTGCCCGCGAATTCTTGTCTGAAAACGTCTCCGGTTACTATCGTAACCTCGGTTCCCAGAGAGGCGGGAACGAGACATTACGTCAGTTAAGACGTATATGGGAACTCTTCCCTTTTCCACTTTCACCGAAATCTTATTGGCTAATGCTAGCTGGGGGAAGCTGGCCAATTGACGCGAAGCATGCAAATACTGGCGGGTCAGCGGGCAGTATAAAATGCATGGGTGCGAAAATTACGTCAGAATCAAGACTGAACGCTAGCACAGCTGAACAAACAGAGACCACGGCGGCTAACGTAATGTCTCGTTCCCGCCTCTCAGGGAACCGAGGTTACGATAGTAACCGGAGACGTTCCCTCTCGAGGCGGTAACTCAACATTACGTCAGCTAAGACGTATATGGGAACTGTATAAAATCCCGCCATGAGAGCAGTGCAGATAAGCCCTGAACAGAGTCAATCACCCCCACACATAAGCAGGACAGTTCTAGTCAATGGCCGTGTCGCTAAGAGTGCTTGCATCTGATAGACGGTACTAGACCAATGAGACATCTGCTCTGACCCTAACAAAATTTGCATAACTTCAAGCAATAAATCGAAATCTGCACTAACCAGGGCAGACACAACGCAATAGGCACTCAAGCATGAGAGTTAAACAGAGTCGACGGCGTTTGCGGTAACTACTGCATAAACCATATAATCCATAACACAGAGTTAGCAGCCATGGTAACTACTGTATAGCTGGTTATAACAGAATGAATAAAACTTAACTCACCGAAAGTACATGTGACGCTACAGAGGGTACATCCAGCTTGTAAAACCTGCCGATTGTGTTCTGGGAAGACCAGCCAGCAGCAAAGCATAAATACTGGACAGACATACCTCTAGACCAGGCCCATCGGGAAGCATTTATATTGACCTCGCAGAATGAGCTCTGATGTTGAGGGAATAATCCTTCCCCTGGCATTCGATAGCGTCCACGATCCAGTGAGAAAGTCTCTGTTTAGAAACAGCACGTCCTTTATTACATCCACCAAGCACACGAACAGCTGGTCAGACTGATGAAAGGCGGCCGAGCGATTCATATACATCCGTAAAACCCTAACAGGGTCCCGGCTCCTTAACTGCAATCGAAGCTAATGGCTTGAACAGTAGAGATAGAGCCCTCAAAACTAGAGCTAAATCCCACGGTGGCACGGAGGGCGGCCATGAAGTATAAAATCTCCTTGCTCCCCTGAGAAAACTGATTACCAGAGCGTGCTTACCGATCGTTTGCCCGTCAACCGGGGAACGAAAGTGGCAATAGTGGTCACATACACCTTCAGCGTCATACACCATCCATACTGTGCTGTAGAAAGCGCAAAACATCCGACACGGAACAGATGCCCGGGTCAATATAAATGTCCTCGCACAATTTTGTGAAAACTCCCCACTTCTGCGAGTAGCAGCGACTATTTGATGGTGCTGGCGTCTCTGTAAGCGTCCCGCTCATTAGGGTCCCCGCAGCGGCCACACATGAAGGTTCCACAGCTCGGGGCTGGGGTGCTATATTGTGCCGTTCGCCTGAGACAGCAGGTCCTGCCTGAGGGGGATTCGCCATGGGGGAGCCATCACTAACTCTCTCAGTTCTGTGAACCAGGGCTGATTCGGCCAGTTCGGGGCCACGAGTATAACTGACACTCTCTCCTCCCTGATTTTGCACAACACAGGCAGAATCTTCACCGGAGGGAACGTGTAAGCCTGGCTTCCGGCCAACACGATGTCAGAGCATCTCCCGGCAGGGGGGAGTGAGATGGCGAGAAGAACGTCTTACAGTGTGTGTTCTCGCTCGTGGCTAACAAATCCACTTCCTCCCTCCCAAACCATTAGATCTGATCCTGGGTGAGGCCTCCAAACTCCTTGAGGAATCCCGTTCCTCGAAAGCATGCTTACTCCATGGTTCAAAGTACCGGGGATGTGCGACGCTCTTATGGAGATTAAGTGTCGGTCCGCCCACAACAGGAGACTTGCTGCCTGTTTTAATAGAGCTCTGGAGCGCACGCCGCCCTGGCGATTTATGTACGAGACCACAGACGTGTTGTCAGTTTGAATCAGTACATGTTGCCGCTCCAATTTCGACCGAAATGCTTAAGGGATAAGGACACCGTTTCCAATTGCCACGGCGGGCTATTTTAGCTGGTCTTTGAACCTAACGAGGTCCATAAGAGCGGAACCTTGCAGATGAAGACTGGAGTGAGCAACGGGGCATCACGTGGCTCATCGCCTTGGCGCGCTTTCTGCGTCTCTGAGAAAAGCTCCATGACGTCACCAAAGAGGCCGGAGGGAGCAACTGAAATGTTTAGGAGCGTCCTACGGTCCGAGTCTTCCAGGAAAGCTAGGGTAAGCCATAAGTGCCTGTAAGGACGACCATGAGCCCCATGAAATGGCTGAGCAGAGCCTAGTAGCCATCAGCGCAAGATCAGTTGCCGATGACTTAGATAAGACTTCTAGTGTGAAGAAAGAGATTCTGACGTAATTTTCGCGCCCATGCATTTTATACTGCCCGCTGACCTGTCAGTATTTGCATGCTTCGCGTCAATTGGCCAGCTGTCCCCAGCTGGCGTTAGCCAATAAGGTTTCAGTGAAAGTGGAGAAGGGAAGAGTTCCCATATACGTCTTAGCTGACGTAATGTTGAGTTACCACCTCGAGAGGGAACGCACTCTTTTTGTCATTCTTTAGTAGTTACTCGTTATTTTAAATGTTTGATTGAATGTTGAGGTCAAATTAAACGTTTTAATACATTTGTGTACGTTTTAATAGAGAATGAGGTCAATTTATAGGCCAGACTTAAATGTATTCGCTCAACTATTTTCAGAATAAAAAAAAATAAATAATGAGAGGTCATTGCGACTATTTATCTCACAATACCGGCTTTATTTCTCAAAATTACATGAAATTGCAAGTTAAAATCTCACAATTCTGACTAAAAGAGGTTATTGCGACTATTTATCTCCCAGCTTTATTTCTCAGAATTACATGAAATTAAGTTTAATTGTGAGATTTTAACTTACGATTCTGCTTTATAACTCACTATTGTGAATTTATGTCCAAATTCTGAGAAAAAACTAAAAAAGAATTGCGATCACAATAAAAAAAATTATAATATTCAGTGGCGGAAACAGGATTCCATAGTTTCGTTATTATAAGTACAAGAAGGAAAATAAACTTTCACATTTTTTTTATAACAAAGTATACACATTTATACCAATTATTCCCTCTAATCCTGTTTTATTAAAGATGTATGCTGCAGTTCACATCTGCATGTCATCATGTGTGCACAGTCAGAGAGTGATGCAAGAGATTTTACTGTGGAAATCAATGGAGAAAATACTTAGCTCAGCAAAACTCACACATTGTGGCTTAAGCTTGGGCCAGTATACATACATGTACCAAGGTCTCTTTGGCAAAAACCTGATCTCTGTGACTCGTTGCACGATGGTGCCTAGTTTGCTCAAACTGGAAAACCTAAAGTTGCTCAGTTTAAAAGCATAACTATATTTGGAGCACTTGGGTATGATTCACTTTTCTTTTCTATTTTTTTTTTTCAGCAGTGCTGTTTGTGACTAGTGCATTGCACTTTTCTTCAGTTACATTTGATGTTTTCAGTTTCGGAAACCAAAAAAAAAAAAAAAAAAACACCCATTACAATCACACTTCATTTCTGTGGAAAAAAAGGGCCTTGTTATAAATGTGAAATATCTGTATCTGTAGTTTCACAACATATTTCTGCGAAATAACTTCTCTTTTAAGATCAATCTTACAAAATGTGCTGACTCTGAAAAGAGTGAGTAAAGAGTAAGTGAAACCCAATAAGCACGTTTACTCATTCCCCACCTGAAAAGACCAGTGCATATTGTGTTTTAGTATGTGAAACTTCAGACAAACCATCAAGACTTTATCTAAACCTGCTGCTCTGTTAGCTTAACCACAAAGACCAACTCGGTCAACCAACTCGGTTTATTGGTGTAGGGCTAAAAACCAGCACTGAGATAGAAGTTCATACTAAGCTGGGATGTTTAACAAGCCTTAAAACATAGTGTAAGATCTTCTTAGCATCTAAGGGTGTTTTCCTGTCATTACATAACCTCTCATAAAGATCTAGTACTCTGGTAACGGTGCAAAATGCAAGGATGTGAGAAAGAATTAAGATAAACTGATATGACTGCTCAGAAAAAGGAAACACTTTCATTAGTTTACCCGCTAATGACCCATTTTCTTGGAATTAGGGCAAAGTAACGCCTGTTATCTCTTCAGAATCACACCTCAACGTGGTTTCGGTTGTAGACCGCTTTCAGAGCAGGGCTTCATGCTGGAGAAATGAACGAAATAACAGAAGAAATGTTTCTCGTCTATCACCACCCACTGCTGCTTGTGCCAATGACGTAAATAAATGCAGCAGAATGCCAAAGAAATGTTTGTTAGAATGCAACCCTGTTATAATGAAACTGGGAAATTTATATATATATAGTATCAAAACCCAAGGCTTGCATTAGTCATTTTCAACGAGTTTTAAGAGGGGGAAAAGTAAAAAGATAAAAATCCAATCATGAAAAATTTAAATCAGTTATTTAAAATCAAAAATTGTTTTGATCTACAAAAGTTAAACTTCATGTCCAATAAAATTCCATGAGTCCATAAAATTAAAAAAATAAAATAATAAAAAAAGGTATATACAGCAGCATTGTTATTCTTAGCTAATGCTTTTTACAATAGTTAGCGTACTATTTTAAATCATAATAATAATTATTATAAAAAGAAGAATATCTATAAGTGAAAACTAAAGTTTTGCCTTCACAACTAAACTGAAACTACTAAAATTTAATTTAGTAACAAAACTGAATTAAAAATAAAGATAGGGTGAATTGCCCTAATGTTGGACACTTAAAGGGTTAGTTCACCGAAAAATGAAAATGATGTCATTAATGACTCACCCTCATGTCGTTCCAAACCCGTGAGACCTCCGTTCATCTTCGGGACACAGTCTCAGTCCCTCCATTGAAGCTGTGTGTACGGTATACTGTCCATGTCCAGAAAAGTAATAAAAACATCATCAAAAGTAGTCCATGTGACATTAGAGGGTCAGTTAGAATTTTTTGAAGCATCGAAAATACATTTTGGTCCAAAAACAACAAAAACTACGACTTTATTCAGCATTGTCTTCTCTTCCGGGTCTGTTGTGAGCGCGTTCACAGCACAGCACTCGATGTAACCGGATCTTCTTGAACCAGTTCATCAAATCGAACTGAATCGTTTAAAATCGTTTAAAAAGTCTCCAATACGCATTAATCCACAAATGACTTAAGCTGTTAACTTTTTTAATGTGACTGATACTCCCTCTGAGTTAAAATAAACCAATATCCCGGAGTAATTCATTTACTCAAACAGTACACTGACTGAACTGCTGTGAAGAGAGAACAGAAGATGAACACCGAGCCGAGCCAGATAACATTTACATTTAATCATTTAGCTTTTATCCAAAGTGACTTACAAATGAGAACAGAAGCAATCAGATCAACAAGAGAACAACAACAGTATACAAGTGCCATGACACGTCTCAGTCTAGTATGTTGCTGCCGTGCCAGTGGTCGTCTTGTAGGCAAGCATCAGTACCTTTAATTTTTATGCGAGCGGTTACTGGTAGCCAGTGTAACCTGATGAGGAGAGGAGTAACATGAGCTTTTTTTGGCTCATTGAAGACAACCCTCGCTGCTGCATTCTGGATCATTTGCAGAGGCTTGACAGTACATGCATGAAGACTCGCCAGGAGAACATTACAATATTCCAGTCTGGAGAGAACAAGAGCTTGGACAAGAAGTTGGGTGGCTTGCTCTGACAGGAAGGGTCTAATCTTCCTAATGTTGTATAAGGCAAATCTGCAGGACCGGCTCGTTGTAGCAATGTGGTCAGTGAAGCTTAACTGGTGATCCACCACAACTGCTAGGTTTCTGGCTGTCCTCGAAGGAGTTATGGTTGACGAGCCCAGCTGTATAGAGAAGTTGTGATGAAACAATGGGTTAGCTGGAACCACCAGGAGTTCTGTCTTGGTAAGGTTAAGCTGAAGGTGATGGTCATTCATCCAGCTAGAAATGTCACTCAGACAGGCTGAAATGCGAGCAGCTACCGTTGGGTCATTTGGTTGGAATAAGAATTAGAGTTGAGTGTCATCAGCGTAGCAGTGATAAGAAAAGCCATGCTTCTGAAAGACAGATCTTAATGACGTCATGTAGATGGAGAAGAGAAGTGGTCCAAGTACTGAGCCTTGAGGAACCCCAGTAGCAAGTTGTTGTGACTTCAAAACATCACCCCTCCAAGACACACTGAAGGATCTGTCAGAGAGGTAGGACTTAACCCACATGAGAGCAGTTCCAGAGATTCCCATCTTTCTGAGGGTGGACAGGAGAATCTGGTGATTAACGGTGTCAAAAGCAGCAGACAGATCCAGTAAGATGAGTACTGAGGATTTTGAAGCTGCTCTTGCTAGTCGCGGGGCTTTAGTAACCGAGAGCAGGGCAGTCTCAGTAGAGTGGCCACTTTTGAAGCCAGATTGGTCGCTGTCCAGGAGGTTGTTCTGTACAAGGAACATAGAAAGCTGGTTGAACACAGCTCACTCAAGTGTCTTTGCAATGAATGGTAGAAGGGATAACAGTCTGTAGTTTTCTAGAACACTGGATTTAGAGATGGTTTCTTGAGCAGTGGGCTTACCCGAGCCTGCTTGAATGCTGTGGAAAATGTTCCAGAGTGAAGAGAGGAGTTGATAATGTTGATAAGAAGAGATCGCTTGAAGGAGGTGAGTGGGGATCGGATCAAGTGGACAAGTAGTAGGATGACTGGACAGGCTAAGTTTGGAAATGTCCATCTCTGAGAGTGGGGAGAAGGAGGAGAGAGAGTGTGCATCGGTCATTGTGAAGTTGTCCTCAGTCTGCAGTGTGGAGAATTGGTCACTGATGGTTCTTGTCTTATTTGTGAAGAAAGCTGCAAAGTCGTCAGCTGTAAGAGTTGATGGAGGAGAAGGCGGATTAAGAAGAGAAGAGAGAGTTTTGAAGAGTGTCCAAGTGTCACAACAGTTGTTAATTTTGTTGTGGTAGCAGAATGTTTTAGCCGTGAAGACATTTGCAGAGAAGGAAGAGAGGAGAAACTGATACACACTGAGGTTGGTTGAGTTTCTTGATTTATGCCATTTTCTCTCTGCAGCCCTGAGTTTAGAGCGATGTTCAAAGTTGTCCAAGCAAGAGGTTAGAGTGGAACAAAGAGTGTCCGTAGCACTGTTCGTGTCCAGAGCTGAAAACTGAGAGAGTGAAGGAAGTGAGGATGAAACCACAGAAGATAGGCGAGATGGAGAGATTGAGCATAGGTTCCATCGAAAGGTGATCAAGCGCCACTTGAGCATGTATTTACCAGGGTAAGACACACTGTAATTTAACCAAACTTTCCTACCAACGATGATCACGCAGTAGTCTAATAAGAAAACAAAGCAAAACACTTACAAACTGCTGTCCTTATCTGTTGCTCGACTGTTTCTTCTGATGGGAAGTTCGGTTCTTTTCCCGCGAACTGGTTCTTTCGGACAGTTCGAAGATAAACGGAGGTCTTACGGGTTTGGAACGACATGAGGGTAAGTCATTAATGACATAATTTTCATTTTTCGGTGAACTAACCCTTCAAGGTTTCTTGTTTGTAGCTCCCCCATAAATACATGACTTCCAGTGAAACTCTGGGTTACCAAAGCTGTGGTGTCATATGATCAAAATGACATCACAGGCCTAGGTTATGCCTGCTGTGGTAATATGTGTTTGTTGAACTAGAGAACACTCAGGAATTCTATCTACACAACACAACACAGGTCTATGATAAAAGTTGCTTAGTGTCTTAATAAATGCATCAAAACTATCATATTGTATTATTTGTCCGATCATATTTGATTATTTCATCCATCCACAACCAAGAGAAATCCTAAGTTTTAAGATTCGACTGTTCTACATGAAAGGTGATTTTGGCCTTTTATCACAGACTTATCAGTGTCCCACATTAGGAAGCGGCATATTTCCTCAGACGACTTGCACTAAGAGCACTAATAGGTCTATAATTTCTTTTACGAATGTGTTATCTGTATTTTCTCTTTTGATTTATTTAGGACACATCCTTGGGTTTTTGAAATGGTATTGGGTCTGGATTTAATGTTTTGTCTGCACATCGCAATACGTCACAGAAATCTGAAATGCAAAAAATGTCACACAATGGGGCACCTAAGAATGACAAAAGTACATAAAATTACTAAAACTGTGTTCATACACACACACACACACATATACATATAAACAAAATATACAAATATTCATGACTCAACAAAACCCCACTGACCCAGTAATAAGTTCATTTAATGAAACTAGGGCATGGTTTTTGTCCCTTTTTGCCAAAGCAAACCCTGAAAAAAACCATCATTCAAACAAGGGAAGTCCTCGGTTTTACTAACCACCATCAACACACGTATAAACCACCGAGATCCTGAACGACTCAAAGCTGATGTATGAATGAATGAGATCCCTTCAAGCAGAATTCAAAAAGAAGGAAAAACATTGCTTTTATTTCTTATATTTGTAAAGCTCATTTATGTTTAATAGATGCATCTTTTCTTATTATTACAATAAAATAAACTACAAGAGTCTGAAACTGTATTTGCATGTAATATTCAGTGTAATATAGTATATCATGCACTGAGCTGCAACTTTACACTGTATGTGGGTTTAGAAAAGTCACTTTCTCGTTCAGTTCAAAGACTGGGGCAAGTTGTCACAAGGTCAATATCTCGAGGTTTGAAATCAAATTCAATCACACTAATATTTTCTCTCTAACAGTATATTCGTTTAATAATTTCTGTGATTTCTATCATCCAAACACTGTTTTTGTCAGATTTTATCACCCTATAATGCATAATATAAAAATTGATAATATAGTAATAATTAAACAATTATATTTTGAAAAACAACATTTTACTATATATTACAACTGTATATAAAAATATATAGCGTCATATATATTAAATAGAGAGAAAAAAAGAAAATAATTAAAGATAAAATGCATGAACTCAAATCAAAATCAGGGCCGTTTTCTATCTTCCTAAATGACAAAACCATTTTAAACTATAAAAGATTATGAAGTTCAAACTATAAAATGATATATACAAACTATAAGTCCAAAAAATATTTTGTATGTCACTTTGTGGCTTGCCAAATATTTGAAAAAAAAAAAAAAAAAAAAAATTAAGTAGCCTATAATGCATATTTTAATAACTTATATTAAATGAACATATAATTTGCAAGATGGTCTATATATATATATATATATATATATATATATATATATATATATATATATATATATATATATATATATTTGTGTGTGTGTATTTATGTGTATATATGGCCTTTATAAAAACTTTTATACATTTATAAAAAAAAAACATTTTTTTTAAATATGCATTTAAAAACTTCTTGCAGTGTCACTGAATAGCTAATTTTGTGACAACATGCCCCACTGTAAAGGCCTCTATCCTCATAAAGAAACATTCAGAAAATAAATGCACTTAAATCAATCGATCAATAACGGTCTCAAAACTGAAATCAAGTTGTGAAATCCTATGTTTAGACGGGGGGAAAAATAACAGAAACAAAGTATTCATTTATGAAAACTGAAGCAGGGTAGTTTTTCCCTCTTCCTAAATGATGAAAAGGTTTTGAAAGGCGGGTTGAGAGACGTGAAACCCCAAGTGTGTGTATAAAAACCACTAGAGACGCACGGCTCAGAAGTCTCCCGAGTTTTCTTGAAGACATCGCACACAAGCTTGCGTAATCAGGATGTCGTCAGCTCAGAGTAAGTTCAGTGCTGGAGACGGAGAGCAGACGGACGGACAGACTGACACAGCTCTTCATGTTCTCTCTCTCTCTCTCTCACTTCCTCTGCAGACGCAGCTCTCTTCCTGTCTGTCGTACTGGCAGTGTTCATCAGTCTGGTGGATGCAGTGCCTGCCTACAGCGGTCTGGCCGAACTATCCGAAACATCTAGGGACGAGGTTCAGGACGTGGAGGGAAAGAGTCCTCTGAGCGAGCGGCAGAAGTGGTATCTGACGGCCCGAGATCTGCACAGAGACGTCAAGACGCTGCGAGACCAGCAGGTGCGTCTCGACTCACATCAACATCACTGCAATGATGCTCAGTGATACTCAAACTAACTCTGAGCTCCTCCTGTATCTCAGTTTGAGAGGGACTTCAGAGAGATGGTGAACATGACGGCGTGTGAAGGCGTGAGGATCAAAACCCCTCTCCTCAGACCCTCAGACGGCTGTCTGTCCAGAAACTTCAGCACGGTAAGAACACACTTCCTCTCGAAGGACTCAAGTGCTTTATTTGCAGCTCTCGGTTTAATCAGGAGCACGCTTCTGAGTCCTAAGCTGGTTTTAAATTGAAAAACATTAAACATTCAAATTTAAAAAAAAAAAATTATTGTCTCTGTAAATACATTTTCTAACGCATTATGACCTAATATAAGCAATTAATGTTTTTAAACATTTTTATAAATATTAGTTTAATGATGTAAAAATGCATTATACATTTAGATTTGTATTTAAATATTTCATATTTGTTGCAATTTTTAAACCACATTGTTATTAGGTTATTAATACATTATATTTTTATTTATATTATTTAACTATATTAACAGGTCATTTTATCATTATATTTAGAAAATTGTTATTCGCTCATTTCAAAACAATAACATTAAAATTGTGAAAAGAAAATATTGTCTCTAAATACTTAACATTTTCTAATGTATTTTGAACTGATATGAACAAATAATATTTTTGTAAACATTTTATAAACATTAACAAAGTTTAATGATTCATTATAATTCATTATTCATTATACATTTATATATATATATATATATATATATATATATATATATATAATACATATAATAAATGTATTATATTTAGAAAATTACTAGTTCATTTTAAAAAAAGGATTAACAAATGATACTTCATTTTAAAGTGAATATTTAAATCACATTTTCAGGTTGGTCTCTTTTTTAAGTCACTATATAATTTCCATACTTCTGTGTTATTTCATTGTTTTGATAAGTAACTGTAATAATAATAGCAATACACAAAAGCCATAATAAATGTTTTATAATAACTGTTAAAATAATTGAGTAGATGTGTCCAAATGTCTGACTGTTTTTCAAATGTTTTATTACTTTAAAATCAATCATTACTATTGGAGCCAAGTTTTTTATTATTCAGATAAACATATGAACCCCCCCCCCCCCCCCCCCCCACCAATGTTTCAGGAGAGGTGTCTGAGCCGTATATACATTGTCCTGTCCTGGTACAGAGAGAACTGGAGCATCATTGAGAAGGAAAACCTGACCTCTAGCCTTGTGAAGGACGTCAAACACGGGAGCAAACGGCTGCTGGAGGCCATTCACAGACAGGTACACACACCTCTGGCTAAAACCACTGACAAATGCAGATTTATTGACGGAAAGGTCACATTAAAATGCAATTTGCATTGTGCGGTATTAATCTTTATTTATTTATTTTGTTGTCAGATCATTGCTTTTCTTTATTTATACACACCTGCCTATTTTATTTATTAGGAGTTTGATTTATTCTTATATATATATATATATACTGTATATATGTGTGTGTGTATATATACTACAGTACGATGGCATTTTAGTGGCACATTGCAACAAAAAAACAAATATATATATATATATTATGGAAATAAAGTCGAAACTGGCCTACTATGAGAATAAAGAAGATATATTAGAAGAAAAGTCGAAATGTTATGAGAATAAAAGCAAAATATTATAATAATACATTTTCATATATTTGGAATTTTCGAATGAATTGTTTCACATAAATACAGCGATCTGATTTCAAATCAATCCCGGTGGCCTTCAACTTCTCCCACTTCTTTCAATCCAAGTATCCATGCACAATAAAGGCTTACTCTCAAAATAATATAACTTTAATTTCCACTATTTACATTCTTGAAACATTTTGACTTTATTCTCGTAACATTTCGACTTTATTCTCATAATATTTCTACTTTATGCCGGTAAAATTTCTACTTTATTCTCGTAACATTTTACTTTTCTCGAAACATTTCGACTTTATTCTCGTAACATTTCGACTTTATTCTCGTAAAATTTCGACTTTATTTTCATAACATTTCGACTTTATTCTCGTGGTATTACGATTTTATTCACTAAACATTTCAACTTTATTCTCGTAACATTTCGACTTTATTCTCGTAGTATTACGATTTTATTCACTAAACATTTCAACTTTATTCTCGTAACATTTCGACTTTATTCTCGTAACATTTCAACTTTATTCTCGTAACATTTCGACTTTATTTTCGTAACATTTCGACTTTATTCTCGTAACATTTCGACCTTATTCTCGTAACAGTTAGACTTTATTCACTAAACATTTTGATTTTATTCTCGTAATATTTTGACTTTATTCTTGTAGTATTACGATTTTATTCACTAAACATTTAGACTTTTTTCTCGTAACATTTCGACTTTATACTCGTAAAATTTTGACTTTATTCTCTTAATATTTCGACTTTATTCTCGTAGTATTACGATTTTATTCACTAAACATTTCGACTTTATTCTCGTAACATTTCGACTTTATTCTCGTAACATTTCGACTTTATTCTCGTAACATTTCGACTTTATTCTCGTAACATTTCGACTTTATTCTCGTGGTATTACGATTTTATTCACTAAACATTTCGACTTTATTCTCGTAACATTTCGACCTTATTCTCGTAACATTTGACTTTATTCTCGTAGTATTATGATTTTATTCATTAAACATTTCGACTTTATTCTCGTAACATTTCGACTTTATTCTCATAACATTTCGACTTTATTCTCATAACATTTCGACAATACTTTATTCTCGTAACAGTTACACTTTATTCACTAAACATTTTGATTTTATTCTCGTAATATTTCGACTTTATTCTCGTAGTATTATGATTTTATTCATTAAACATTTCGACTTTATTCTCGTAACATTTTTTCTTTATTCTCGTAACATTTTGACTTTATTCTCGTAACATTTCGACCTTATTCTCGTAACATTTCAACTTTATTCTCGTAACATTTTGACAATACTTTATTCTCATAACAGTTAGACTTTATTCACTAAACATTTTGATTTTATTCTCGTAATATTTCGACTTTATTCTCGTAGTATTACGATTTTATTCACTAAACATTTCGACTTTATTCTCGTAACATTTCGACTTTATACTCGTAACATTTTGACTTTATTCTCGTAACATTTCGACTTTATTTTCGTAACATTTCGACTTTATTCTCGTGGTATTACGATTTTATTCACTAAACATTTCGACTTTATTCTCGTAACATTTCGACCTTATTCTCGTAACATTTCGACTTTATTCTCATAACATTTCGACTTTATTCTCGTAACATTTCGACAATACTTTATTCTCGTAACAGTTACACTTTATTCACTAAACATTTTGATTTTATTCTCGTAATATTTCGACTTTATTCTCGTAGTATTATGATTTTATTCATTAAACATTTCGACTTTATTCTCGTAACATTTTGACTTTATTCTCGTAACATTTCGACTTTATTCTCGTAACATTTCGACCTTATTCTCGTAACATTTCAACTTTATTCTCGTAACATTTTGACAATACTTTATTCTCATAACAGTTAGACTTTATTCACTAAACATTTTGATTTTATTCTCGTAACATTTCGACTTTATACTCGTAACATTTTGACTTTATTCTCGTAATATTTCGACTTTATTCTCGTAGTATTACGATTTTATTCACTAAACATTTCGACTTTATTCACGTAACATTTCGACTTTATACTCGTAACATTTTGACTTTATTCTCGTAATATTTCGACTTTATTCTCGTAGTATTACGATTTTATTCACTAAACATTTCGACTTTATTCTCTTAACATTTCAACTTTATACTCGTAACATTTCGACTTTATTCTAATAACATTTCGACTTTATTGTCATAACATTTCGACTTTATTCTCGTAACATTTCGACAATATTTGGAGGAGATACAACTATTTGAAAATTTGGAATCTGAGGGTGCAGAAAAATCTAAATATTGAGAAAATCATCTTTAAAGTTGTTTAAATGAATTCTTAGCCATGCATATTACTAATCAAAAATTAAGTTTTGATATATTTACAGTAGGACATTTACTAAATATCTTCATGGAACATGATCTTTACTCAATATCCTAATGATGTTTGGCATAAAAGAAAAATTTGTAATTTTGAACAATACAATGTATTGTTGGCTGTTGCTACATATATACCCCAGAGACTTAAGACTGCATTTGTGCTCCAGGGACACAAATATATAACAAGTCCAGGTCAAAGTCAAACATTGAAGTTAAATTTTCTAACGTAAATATATCAAAATTCAAAACGTAATTTTTGATAAGTAATATGCATTGCTAAAAATTCATCTGGAGAACTTTAAAGATGAATTTCACAATATTTCACGTATAAACTAAATAAAAAATGTTTGCATGTGAGCTCAGCAGTCTTCTGAACTTATATGAACAGGTCTGGTGTTTCTTTGCAGCTGCAGATAGCGGACGGACAGGAGGATCAGATCTCCAGCGCTCCTCTATCGGTCAGATCCACATGGACACACAAGACCACGGTCCACTCGATCCTGTTCAACTTCAGCAGCGTGATGATCGACTCGTACAGAGCCCTTCATTACATCAGCAAACGCAAAGCAGCGCACCGAGCTAAAGACACCAAGAGACCCGCAAACTGGAGCTCTGACAAGAACTGATTTATCCTGACTATCCTATTTATTTATTTAATCCAGGGCATGATAATTTAATATTTATGAGTCTGTTAATTTATGAACAACACTGATATTTATAAATGCACTATTTGTGGAATTTATTTTTATCGCCTGTGCATGGCCTTAGTACAACGCTGGAAATCAGTGCTGATGAACTGGTTTAGTTTATTTGAAATTGAAAAACTGAGACCATGCATCTAATTTGAGTCAATAATAATAAAAAAACAACAAAAAAAACAAAGAAAGCTCGGTTACATTTTGTGCGTTTCTCAATTGCAGTGTTTTAGAAAGAGGAAGCAGAAGTCTTGAAATAACACAAACGTTACTGGAGTATTTACATCCGAGCACAGCGTCTCGTGAGACGATGGATGTCTTCATGAGGTTTGTGAATAGGTCTGGAGTTTCTGTCAGGAGCGACTTCATCCCCAAAGCAAACTGGAAACACAAGATAACGTCAGTCTTCAGCAGCTCTATGTGCTGAAACACAGAGATCTTCACACGAGCGACTCACTGAACTCACCTGAACACCGAGGGTTCAGGCATCCCTGGATCGACGCCACGCTTGAATCCTGAAGAATTTAAATATATAAATGTATAAACACGTAAATATTTTCAAAATATATACTGTATGTGTGTGTATTTATATATACATAATACATATACACAGTACACAAACATTATGTAAACAAAAATGTTTATGTTGGATGCGATTAATCGCGATCGTTTGACAGCACTAGTTTAAATATGATTTATTTATTAAATCGAAATTATATATACATAGAAATGTAAAGCAATTTCTCCCTATCACTTTTGTGTTTTCCCTTGTTTCCCTGAATCTTTTACAATTCAATGTCATTTTTTATTTTTAATTCTATTTTTTGCAACACAGCAAAAACAATGCAATTGAGATTTTGGGAGAAAGTCTGTTTAATTGTCACTAATAAAGTCAATGCAAAAAAAAAAAAAAAAAGTATTCCTTTTCTTAACGCATTTTTTTTTCTTTTGTGAGTTTCACTGATCTACAACCGTTCATAAACTCATCTGAGGTTTTATGTAATATTACAAAATGACCAAATGCAGAGTAATATATGTGATCCTGGAGCACAAAAACAGTCTTGAGTATCTAGGGTATATTTGTAACAATAGCTAACAATACATTGTATGGGTCAAAATTATAGATTTTTCTTTCACGCCAAAAATCATTAGGATATTAAGTAAAGATCATGTTCCATTAAGATATTTAGTCAATTTCCTATTGTAAATATCAAAACGTAATTTTTGATTAGTAATATGCATTGCTAAGAATTCATTCTGACAACTTTAAATCTAATTTTCTTGATTTTTTTGCACCCTCAGATTCCAGATTTTCAAATAGTTGCATCTCAGATAAATATTGCCTGATTCTAACAAACCACACATCAATGGAAAGCTTATGTAAAATTGAAAAAGTGACACTTGTGACTGTTTTTGTGCTTCAGGGTCACATCATGTACTGTCCATGTATTTATTGCATCACTCTCGCTCTCTCTTCTTGACAGAGAAAGCCTTGAGTGGCTGGATTTGACTAGCATCATGAGACCGCCTCAAATCCAGAGCACAAAAACAGTCTGAGCACATGCAATCCTTCCTGTTTTCATCCAGTGTTGTTCTGAATAACAGAACGAGAGCGTCATTTGTGCGAGATCTCCAAGAATCCAGATGAATCCTGACTCCTTGAGCAACAGCGTTCAGAAGAGCTGTGAGGAATAACAGAGCGCTCTCTTCTGCTTCTCATATTCTAGTATTACTCTCACGCTGGATATCTCTGAGCTCCAACCACATAAACAACTCCTTTTCTGCTAAATAAATGCCATATGTGGACTGTAAATATTTATTTTAGTTGAGACAGATATTATGCGGAAAACAAGTGAGCTCATGCTGGTTTAATTGTTGGATTGTGTGCTCCAATTTACTTGTTTATTTTATTTTATTTTATTTATTATTTTTAAACAGTCATATCATATATTTATATTTTACATAACTTTACAATAGCTATACATTATAGAATCTTTATATTATATTTTGTCTATTAAATACTTTTTATAAATAATTTATGAAAGTTTCATATGTACATATATATGATCATATACATTCATGTTTCTAATTATAACTTATTATAAATTGATTTATATATATATATATATATATATATATATATATATATATATATATATATATATATATATATATATATATATATATATATAAAACAAATACAACATCTATTTATAATATATTCTAATTATAAATATGAATGTGTACACACACACAAACAGATTTACATTTAATATTTAAAATAAAAGTTCTATATATATATATGGGTCAAAGACGAAAAAGTGTTTAAGCATAAAAAAGTGTAATACTGCTTTAAACTGTTCTAGTTTTTTCCCCCAAAAAATGCTAAAAGTTTTCTGTTTTTTTTATTGCAATTTTGTTTTTGTTTTTCTGAGCAAAAAATAAACATCATACATTTTCCCCTGATTTACAGAAGACACCCAGTAAAATGTCATTCAGTGTAACAATCTTGTCAGGCATATTTACAACAAAAATCAATTTATGACATATTAAAAGACTAATTACTTTCACCCCAAATACTAATGAGTTGTAATTTTTAGTGCTGCTACGACGCGTCGACGTCATCGATTACGTCGACTACAAAAATACGTCGACGTGCGTGAAATGCGTGGACGCGTCACACTGTTTGTTTACATCTCGCGTAACGGCAAACTGTTAATGGAGAAAGTTGCATTCTATCACAAAAACAGAGACCACTGTTATCAAAAGTATGGGAATACTTTAAACACAGGACAAATAAAATGGCCCTTTGCAAAACCGATATGGTGTACCACGGCATTCTGAAAAGTTGAGATGTTTTTAACACGATGCGCCTGGAAAAAAACGAGCGTGTCGAACAGCGTGTGCGTCGCGACCGTGACGCATCCATTATGAGCGCGCTTATCGCGTGCCTACATTGGAAATAACGAACTTGAGCGCGCAAAAGACACGACATGTGAACGTCCCCTTAAAAGACAGCGCGCCGCGAGACAACAGTCACAAACCACCGAGCTACCCCGAATCAGCTCTAGATCTCTGGAAACCATGCTAAACCATAGCAGAACCCTGACTACATTTTATGGTTTTTGATGCTAGAGAACATTTCATGACGTCTCAGACAACTGTAAATTTATGGCTACTGTAGTTTAATTATAAAAGTTATCATAAGCTCATATTTACCATAGTAAAATAATTTTCTTTGCCTCTATTATTTTATACTGTAAAAACTTCAACCACATTGGTTGAAAATTAATAAAGGTTGAAATATTATATTAGAAGTTGTACTCATATTTTTTTGGTAAAGTTATCCAAAAGATTCATTAGCTAATAAAAAAGAACATTAGATTAATTATTTATTGTAATAAAAATAATCGTTAGATTAGTCGACTAATCGAAAAAAATAATCGTTAGTTGCAGCTCTAGTAATTTTACATTTTTAACATTTGCCACTATCCTAGGTTTTGCCCACTTGTCAGTAAGAATTTTTTACTAATTTAAAACACAATAAAATTTAATATGCTCCATTATTCTTTTAGATATTTTAATATGTACACGTCAGAACACGCTTGTTGTTTGAATCTTTGCATAAATATTGTGTTACACTGAATGACAATGTTACATTATTTCAACCAAATTTTGAAGTTTTATCTATATACTTGTGTACACATACAAGACCAATGATAATCTCCCTCGATCTGGGGCTCCACACAAGATCTCACCCCGTGGGGTCAAAATGACCACAAGAAGGGTGAGCAGAAATCCCAGAACCACACAGGGGGAGCTAGTGAATGACCCGCAGAGAGCTGGGACAAAAGTACGGCGCCAGGGACTCAAATCCTGCAGTGCCAGACGTGTCCCCCTGCTTGAGTCAGTACATGTCTGAAGTTTGCTAGAGAGCATTTGGATGATCCAGAAGAGGATTGGGACAATGTCGTATGGTCAGATGAAACCAAAAGAGAACTTTTTGGTAAAAACTCAACTGTCTTGTTTGGAGGAGAAAGATCTGAATGGAGGAATGGGCCAAAATACCAGCAACAGTGTGTGAAAACCTTGTGAAGACTTACAGAAAATGTTTGACCTCTGTCATCCCCAATTATCGGGGCGTAGCAACAGCAGGAAGTGATGCGCTTCAGACACTTAACGACCGCACACACCATTAAACTCCACATCATGATCAGAAATGATGCAGAATCTCAAACCCAGAGGCTTTTAATGAGGATGAATTAAAATAAGAACATCAGAGATGAATTCAAATCAACACTTATCCAGAAATCAAACAGACTGATGACTAATTTAGACATGCATGCACACGCTTTCTTATGAAAGCCTGATTCTGTCAGGGAATAAAAAAATTTAATGACTTTTTTCCTCGGAATTGCATGTGATATAAAGTCAGAAATGCTAGATTTAAACTTGCAATTTTGAGAAAAAAAGTGTCTATTTAAAAAAAAAAATACTCTAGTCTTTTTTTCTCAGAATAAAAAAAAAAATATGAATAAGTCTTTGCAATTTATTCATTTATGCAACTGTAAGACATAAACTCGCATTTCTGAGAAATAAAGTCATCAACTGCATGAAAAGTGTCTCACAATTGTGACTTTAAATCCCACAATGCTGAGTTCATATCTCACAATTACGAAAAAAAAAAAGTCAGAATTGCAAGATAAGTCAAAAATATCTGTTTTTATTTTTTTATTCAGTGGCAGAAACAGGGTTCCATAGTTTCTGTCCCTAATATGTGACCCTTTAGCACAAAACTAGTCATAAGGGTCAATTTTTAGAAAGTTTTTTTTTTTAAATGAGTCTCTCCTGCTCACCAAGTCTGCATTTATTTGTTAAAAAATACAGTAAAATAGTGAATTATTTTTACTATTTATATAACTCCTTTTTATGCGGATATCTGTTAAGATGTAATTTATTTATTTGATCAAACCTGTATTTTCAGCATCACTCCTCCAGTCTTCAATGTCATTTGATATTCAGAAATCGTAATAATATTCTGATTCGCTGCTCAATAAAAATTTCTGATTATTATCAGTGTTGTAAACAGTTGTGCTGCCGCTATATATGTTTCAAAAGAGCTCATATGAAGCCAGATAATGAGTGTAAATGTTGTAATCACGCTTCACTGACCCAGGTACAACACGGTGGGGATGAAACCCCAGCGGATGATGAACTGGCCGCACTGGAACACCTGCTGCAGCCGCTGCTTGCTCTCTTTACTCAGTTTGGACATCATTTCACTCTCATTACTCAGTTTGGACATCATTTCATTCAGATTTAATCAAAGATCGTCTCTGGATGCGATGTGGAGCAGTGAAGGGCACATAAGAGCGCAGAAAGCACGTGTGTGCCGTAAAGTGCGCGGCGGAGGCGTCCTGCGACAGTCGCGAAAAAAGCGCCACACTGACATCTAGTGGCCACACGAGGAACATATTTTATTTTCATTTAACCTATTAACTGCCACCTGGCCCCTCGGTGGGCCCCCATCGATTACTTCACTATATTACAGTTAAATCCTAATCTAATCATGACAAACTATATATATTTGGAAAGGTCTAAGACTCCTAAATAGATATTTAAAAAAAATCTTTTTTGTTAAAAATAATTTAGGAAAAGTAAGATTAATTTATGGCAAGAGTGCACCTCAAAAACCTACATCATAACAGGAGACAAAAAAAAGTCTGCTTTCTTGTCTTTTTCTCTATCACACTTTAGAAATCAACAAATAATATATGTCACTTGAAAACATAAAATCTCAAAATTCATCCTTTGATACCCATTTTAAAATCAAACATTGCATTATCATGAAAATTTTACATCAAAATCATGTTACAAAATGTTTTTAGTCATGAATTATAAAAATGTAGGTTTGGATCATGCACGCACTTTCAAATCTATGTTAAAAAACTGAGTGACAGTTAACAGGGCTTCCACTTTCCACTTTATTTCACGTTGCTTTATTTATGAAAAATCATTCATATCAAATGTTACATGTAAATGCATGCATTTTAACAATTACCTCAAAATGCTTCATAATGGCAAATAAAATAATACGTTTTAATTATACTATACTATTATTTTGTTTTACTTCGTTATCAGTGAAAAACGTGTCATTAATACAAAAATAAATATCATGTGTCAATGCCAATGCATTCTGACAGTTTCCTTGAATTAGTGAATAACGAAAGTGAATTAAGATAAAACCCTAGACAGAAAATAAATTCAGAGTTCACTGTTGTTTAAAGATGAAAAATGTAATGCTTTCATCTCCAAACTCTTTAAATACAACGAAAGAAAAATCTGCATTGAGTATCTGTAATTAAAAGATATTCAGTAAAATATTTTTAACTTGCTATTTATAAATCCATTCACTTTGAAATAGACGTCTTTATTTTCAGAGACTGTAACGGTGATAAACGAAAGGCAAAATAATAATATTTACAATTCACAACCAAATATTCACATTCTCCAAATAATCTGAGCACGGACACATTATGAAGGATCCACTAGAAAAACACAAACCACTGAGAGCAGAAAAACACCATCCTACAAAACAAAACAATAAAAGATGAAAAATCAATGCTGTTATTAGATTCACCGATTCCGTTTTAAATCAAGAAATGATTTGTGGCTTATAATCACACGGTTTCATGGGGCTCTGGTTAGCAGCTGGTTAACTAAAACCAATCCTAAACCAGTCGTCCGAGTGTCCAGGCATCTCTTATGGCTTCGCAAACAGCAACTCAATTAATAATCATATTGCTTTTGAAACACCACGACTGTCACTGAAGAAGAATCTTGTTTTGGTCTGATTTCAACAGGATCTTCCTCTCGGGTTTGTATTCAAGCAGCCGTTTTTTACTGTGAAGGGATGGCTTCGGTTCAAGCCCAGTGCATGCTGGGATACGCAGAGAAGAGAAACTACATACACACACAAAAAAAATAGTTTGAATCGTCTTTATAAATACACAATATCTGACTTCACGAGGACCTTTTAAAAACACTTTAAAAATACATGACTTTGGTTATCAATCACGACTGACCAAAAACATTTTTTAGGAAAAAACGAAATCAACGTCCTGTAAGGTGCTGCAGTTTCCTTGCCACCAGGTGGCAGCAGTGAGCGTCTCGGGTCACAGGTCAGAGGTCACATGGACACTGATGGTGGGCGAGCGCTGCCGGTGCTGGTGGGCGGGGCTTAGGTGTTCCAGATAAGCCACGCCCCCGTGGTCTGCTTCTGCGACGTGATTGGACGAGGGGCTGGCCACAGCGAGGACGTTGCTGACCTGTTCGAAGGAGCGTGAGAAGACTGCGCTGGCGGTGCGTGACAGACTCAGAGAGCCGCTCTTGGGCACTGATTGGCTGGCGGTCAGCGTCAGCCGCTTGAGTGACAGCAGCTCCAGGTTCTCGCTCATGGCGCGGACCGCGGCCTGTTTGCGTGTCAGCTGATCCGAGCCGGAGGCCGCCTCCTTGTCCTTGTCCTTGTCTCTGCTGGAGCGGCCCGTCAGGCGGCGCAGACCCTTCCCGCTCAGTTTCCCGCCGCTGCTGCTGATGACGATGGTCGGAGGGCTGCTCGGAGCGGCGGACGCTTGTGTGCAGATGCCCTCGTCCACCTCCGAGATCTCCGTCAGCTCATCCGGGGAACCCAGATCCACTGCATCTGAGGTGGGGAGAGAGAGAGAGAGAGAGAGAGAGAGAGAGAGAGAGAGAGACAGAGAGAGAGAGACAGAGAGAGAGAGACAGAGAGAGAGGAGAGAGAGAACGGATCAGAGCGCTGGCGATTTTACTGTTTTTGATTGAAGTCTCTTCTGCTCACTGAGGCTGCATTAATATGTTGTAAAATACAGTAAAATCTGTAAAATTATGAAATATTTTTACTATTTAAAAAAAGTGTTTTCTATGTGATTATCTGTTAAACTGTAATTTATTTTGGTGATGCGCAGCTGAATTTTCAGCATCATTACTCCAGTCTTCAGTGTCACATTTATGGTGTTACAAAAGATTCTATTTCAAATAAAGGTTGTTCTTTTGAACTTTCTATTCATCTGTGAATCCGGAAAAATCAAATGTATATCAGTTTCTATGAAAATATTGTCTGGCAAGACAGTTTTCAACACTGATAATAATCATAAATGTGTTTTGAGCAGTAAAATCATCATATCAGAATGATTTCTGAAGATCATGTGACACTGAAGACTGGAGGAATGATGCTGTAAATACAGCGGAGCATCACAGAAATAAATTACAGTTTAACAGATATTCACATAGAAAACTGTTATTTTATACTGCAATAATATTTCACAATTTTACTGTATTTTTTGATTAAAGTGAAGTGAGTGAAGTGACATTCAGCCAAAAATGCAACCTTGGTGAGCAGAAAAAACTTTTTATGAAAACATAAAAAAAAAAAAGTGCATGTATTCTTCTTCTTCTTATTATTATTATAGGTTTAATATCACAAAGAAATATCCAGGTCATATTTTACCACACACACACACAAAAGATGAATTCATTAATAAAGAATGAAAGTACTAACCTTGTTGGTATCAACACCCTGGTTTAGTAATCAAAAAATAAATCTTGCTAGATAATTAACACACTGAAATTTAAGGTATTTTTTTATGTGATCTATTTTATATTATTATTATTATTATTATATTACAACCTGAATCTTATGAATAAATCTCTAGGCCATACACTATTTCACCATACATATCAGAAGGAAAAATTATAATTAAGTACACAATTAAGTACATTTCTCTTCAAATTCACATTACTGTAATGCCGGGCTTCCTTAACTGGGAATTTAATTTAAATAATTGTTTTTTTTTTTTAAATGTTAAAGTAATCTTAATTCAATACAAATTATAAATCTGTAATACAATAATGAATAAGTCAAAAAACGTATTAAAACTATTTTAACAAATACTACTACAGTTTCATTAGCTTTCTCCACTTATAAAAGTAACATGATTTTGAGTGAAATTTGCTTAATTATGCACTTAATGAAGTTTTTGTGAGATCCACCTAATGAACCAGATTAATTTTGCATTCATTTTTAATTGCATTGATCTTTGTTTTGTTAACAAGCAGCAGATCCCAGAATCAGGGACGCAGAAATGTACACGAAAATGCTTCTTCACCAATGCATCATCAGCTCTGACAGAAGAAACACACAAACAGAAGACCTCACACTCTACTGTAAGAGCGTTTCAGGGAAATAAACGCTGGAAGAGGAAGCTGTTGGGATGCTCGAAGGGAAGAGGAAGGAGTTATGCAACAAACCAGAAGAGAAATACAGACTGACAGGAAGTTGCATAATTTATATAATCCATGCATGCACACTTCTTATTGGATATCTGCTCTGATTTGTATGGGACGCATCACTTCCTGTCAGTCTGTCTGGTCTAAAGGGAGGTTGTTTCCCTTGGCAGCCCAGCGGAGAAGTGTCAGCTCATCTTTATAATCGGCTCGCTGTGAGTTCAGCAGGTTTGACGGATGAAATGGAAGAGAACAGAAGGATGGAGAGAGTGGACGAATGCGACAGAAACAGACGAGTTGAGCTGATGGTTTCAGGACACGGTTAGTAACAATAAATCAGCTCTGTCCACTACATTAGTGATTTAATGTCTATCACCACGATAAAACATTTAGATTTGTTCAACAGTGATTTTTTTTTTTTTTTTTTAATTATGTTCTAATTACAATGTATACTATTAATAAAAACAAGTATTTTTATTATTATTATTAAATTATATATTTTACAATAAAAGGACAGTATAATTAAATATTCTGATTGGTCCCCAAGTAAAATAAATTATAAATAATGATAAATATAATTATATATATTTGAATAATAATAATTTTATTAGAATATATTATTATTATAAAAGTACTATACTTAAGTTCTTTTTTAAAATAATAACAATTATATCCAATTATAATATATAATAATTTAACACAATAGTATACATAATATATAATACAGTAATATGCAACAACATATGCAAATATTTATTATTATTTGTAATTACAATATGTTATTATTTAATATATATCAAATAAGGTATTATTACAATAAAAATATAAATAACAATACACTGTATATTTATATAGTTTATATACAGTGCTTATATAATGATATAACAATAATAATAATAATTATTATTATTATAAAAAAATAAAAAAATGACAATTTTACTAGAATCAATTATTATTATAAAAGTACTATACTTAAGTTATTTTTTTTAAATACAAATTATATCTAATTACAATATATAATAATTTATAAGAATGATATACGTAATGTATAATTATTAAAAATGATGAAATACAGTAATTTATGTAACAACATATGTAAATATTTATAATATGTAATTACAAAATATTATAATTTAATAAAATAATATATAATTATATCAAATAATTTAGTATTACAATAATTATATAAATAACAATACACTGTATATTTATATATAGTTTATATACAGTGCTTATATAGTAATGTTGTTATTTTTATTATTATAAATAAATACTAGGTTTACATTTTTTTTATTTTATTAGAATATATTATTAGAAAAGTACTATACAATCTAATTACAATATATAATAATTGAAGATAATATATAACTATATAAAATAATTCAGTGTAACAATAAAAATATGAATAACAATACACTGTATATTAATATAAAGTATATACTGATCAATAATTATAATAAAAATAATAATTGTCATTTATAATACTAATACTAATATTAATAGTAACCTTTTTGTATATTCAAATTATCAAGAGAAATGTAAATATTAGCATATAATGTATATTAAAGTA
>NC_068389.1:27227646-27365146 GCF_023724105.1 Carassius gibelio | reverse complement strand
ATAATCATTTTACAGAAAGAAAAAAATTATTTACAAAATAATGCATTATAATAAACTAATTAATATTATTTATTTATTTATACATTTACCAACCAACAGCCTCGGTGATGGATAATAAATAAATAAATAAATAGTTTTAAATAAACACAAAAATAAAATAGAAATAAATGAATGCATAAATAAATAAAAATGTACTTAAATAAATTTTTTTGAAAAATATAAAATTAATCATTTTAAATTTAGTTTAGAAACAGATTTAAGTAAAATGATAAACAAGAAATTAATTAGTAAATAAATTTATTTAAATAATTTTTTTTTATAAATGAATACGTAGATAAATAAAATGCATTTAAATAAATTGATATGAAAATTTTTTTTAAATACATTTAAATAAATAGCTTAATAAATAAAAGTATTTACATTTATTTAAAAATGAAAATGTATTTAAATACATTAAAACATAGATAAATACAACTGCATTTAAATCAATTTATTTAAAAAATATCTAAGAATGAATAATAAACAAATATATATATTAATTTGAGAACTAATACAAAAGGGATTCACTTCTTTTAATCAGCTAAATGGGGACTGGCCTGAGCTGATCATCTCAAAAAAGCCAAATATCAGCCAAATTATTGCCCTGGCTGATATACATCAGTCCAAGTGAGTAGGTTTGGACTGAAACTAGACATCGACATACTACAAGAGACAGGAGACGAGCGCAAGATTATATGCTTCTTAAAGCGAACAAGCAATTAAAGCAGTGTATCACATAATCTTGATCATACAAAACGTTGGTGCTCAAACATTTGAACACTTCTGGCTCTCGATCCTGATTGCACAAGGTTTTAGGGAACAGAAAGTGTATGTCAGAGTGTCGCATGTCGAACCTGGAGCTGAGCTGACACAGAGACTGCAGAGACGAGATGCTCACGTAGCTCAGAGCCGCATTATAACACAGCAGCAGAAACGTCAGCACTTCAAACCTGCAACACACACACCATCAGCATCATCAGATTAGAGCCGAAAACACAGCATCAATCCCCACTCAGCACTCATTTGCTGATTAAATATTGATGGCTAAAATAAAGACATGAATATTTGATGTGCACCTGTTCTGCGCGGTGAAGGTCTCGCGCTGCAGGTGGGGGCCGCTGTACACCACACGACTCAGACCGTGATTGGCTAAGGCTCCTTCTGTCAAGGCCAGAGAGCCAATGGAAGACGGCTGGAGGCGGGACAGAGAGAAGACAGTCAGGACAGATGCAGAAAGACAAACACACCTCGTGATAAACGCGCTCACCTCGTGATAAATCGATGGCTTCGATAAGGAAGGGATGGTGAAGGACAGGACTTTACTCTGGCCATCTTTATCGACGATTTCCTGAGAGAGAGAGAGAGAGAGGAACAGGCATTTAAGTTTTTTTTTTTGTGTGTGTGCTGTTGATGAAGAACAGCAATAAAGCTTGCCCGGAAACAATAATCCACAGGATTGCATTAAAATGAACTAAAGAAATAATAATTTCCCATCACTCGCTTTGGCAGAATGATGAAAGCAACCAGATACAGCATCAGTTACACATCTAATGGGTTTCCTTTGCACTCGATTTCATTTTGTGCCATTCACAGAGAAAACAAAAGCTTTGTCCGGAAGTGAAACTGGAGAAACAAACATGTTGTTCCCCAAAGTGTTCATCTAGCTTAAATTAAATTTAATCTTGTAAAATAATGCAGAGATTTAAAAAACAAACAAACAAAAAAACTGTATGTCAGCCTCTCCCCAAAATGTCATCATTTAAAATATTTATAACAAATTAAATATAAATATTATTTCTATATAATTTTAATAAAAAAATAATAAATGTAAATAAATATAAAACTTTAAATATATCAATATTACAAAAACGATATAATTTATTTTTATGTATGTTTATATAATTTTTATACTTATTTATAGAAAGAATTTATACACATATACAGAAAAATCCATGATTATCTAAATTTCTAAAAGCATAAATATCTTTTGAATTATTTTCAAAATAAATATATTAATATCTTTTGAATTATTTTCAAAATAAATATATTACTAAAAATACTATATATGTAACATATATTAATAATATGTAATGATTATTTTAAAAGATATTATGAAAAATATTTGATCACTAAAAAAACAAACACACAAAAACAACAACAAAACTGTCTGAAGGTTTTGTTAAAGAAAAAAAAAATTATATTATAAATTATTGAATCAAAAACACTTACCCTCAAACATTATTTATGAAATTTAATATACTTATTTATAGAATTTCTTTCCCCCGAAAACATTTCCCACTAAAATATTTATACATATATTTATTTATTTATGCATGTTTGCAAATTTAAATAGTAATATACTTTGCTGTTTATCACCACCATGCCATCTTCTATGGCCATTTTCAAGCCAAAAAACATTTAATGTAAATTACAACAGATATTAAAAAAATTTTTTTTTGCAACAACAACAAAAAATCGCTTTGCATTCAAAACAGTTACTCAAAGGGTTAAACCCTGCACACTCTAAAAAAAACATGTTCCAGGGATAAAGGATTTTGACACTGAGCTGTAAAGCTGTGCTCGTATATAATATGACAAAAACCCAGGATAAAGCATTCACTCACATGGGAAAAGTGCTTGTTACTGGAAAAGCTGCTTTAAAAACAACAGAGCTACTCAGAAATGCAGTTCAGTCAGTATAAGTTCAGCGCTCCGCTTCTCCTCAGCAACGATGATGACAGTGTCACAAGTTTGTGATGAGATGTCGAAACGCGTTTCACCACAGTCATGCTGAATCCACAGAGCTGATCTGGGTCACATGACTCTGTACAAACGAGCCGCCCGCTGTTTCAGAGCCGATGGTGTCAGGATGACTGACAGATGAAATACTCTCTTATTCAGGGCGACTTCACGGGGCGTAAACCCATGAAAGACCACCAACATCGCTAAGCACTAAAGCTTCCCTTCTCACAGCCGGCTGAGAAACATTACTTCCTGCTCGAGGCAAAATCCAGGGCTGATGTACACAGGAAGAGCCGGAGGAAGCTGCTTTCTGACCTTCATTGACACCCATTTTTGACCCGATTTCTGAAGGTTAATAAATATCATCAAAAAGTTTATTTATTTCATTAATTCCGTTTAAAAAGGGAAACTTGTATATTATATTCATTTGTTAGACATAGACTGATATATTTCAAATGTTTACTTATTTAAATTTTGATGATTATAACTGACAACTAAGGAAAATCCCAAATTCAGTATCTCAGAAAATTAGAATATAACTTAAGACCAATACAAAGAAAGGATTTTTAGAAATCTTGGCCAAATTAAATTATGAGCATGTTCAGCTGGGTTCTTGAAGCACTGACTCCAGCTGCAGTCCACTCTTTGTGAATCTCCCCCACATTTTTGAATGGGTTTTGTTTCACAATCCTCTCCAGGGTGCGGTTATCCCTATTGCTTGTACACTTTTTTTCGACCACATCTTTTCCTTCACTTCGTCTCTCTATTAATGTGTTTGGACTCAGAGCTCTGTGAACTGCCAGCCTCTTTTGCAATGACCTTTTGTATCTTGCCCTCCTTGTGCAAGGTATCAATGGTCATCTTTTGGACAACAGTCAAGTCAGCAGTCTTCCCCATGATTGTGTAGCCTACAGAACTAGACTGAGAGACCATTTAAAGGCCTTTGCAGGTGTTTTGAGTTAAAAAATCTGACCAGGTGTTGCACCAGGTGTCTTAAATACTGAACCTTTTCACAATATTCTAATTTTCTAAAATACTGAATTTGGTATTTTCCTTAGTTCTCATATATAATAATCAAAATTAAAAGCAATAAACATTTGAAATATATCAGTCTGTGTGTAATGAATGAATATAATATACAAGTTTCACTTTTTTAATGGAATTAGTGCAATAAATCAACTTTTTGATGATATTCTGATATATATGACCAGCACCTGTAAACTCCTACCCCTAAATGAAATTGGGATTCGTTTAGCATCTCAACCAATTTTAAATTTCATTTTTAACCGGCTCGCGGTTAATCGTCACATCCCTGATTTCAGTGTGTAGCGTGTAAAGTGTGTAGTTCCACAGGGCTCTCACCAGGTTGTAGATGCCCAACAGGAGCGCCTCGATGCAGCCGCTGCAGTGAGGATCTCGTGCCGCCGTCACTGACAGGTAACTCCAAACCAGCTCCGGCAGAAACTGCAGAGTAAAGCGCTGTAAACGTGGCTCGCCGCTGCGGTAAAACTCAAACAACTGATGACACACCGGCTCCAGCAGCTGAGAAAAAACAAACACAGCAGCGGTTTACTAAACTAAACACAAATCTACTCAAGTAGAATACAAAGTGACTAAAGCTGAATCTTACAAAATGAATGCCCAAAAAGTATTTAATTTTATATGATTATTCAATATAATACATTATATATATCTATTTTTAAATAAACACAAACATTTTTTTTTTTTTTTTTTTACATTCCCTTATTGTGTAGTTGTATCTACATTTTATATTTGATCTAGATTTTTAGGCTTTAATGTTAATTTTATCTGTATGCACCGGGGTCTGAGAGTAACGCAGTTTCGATTCTCTATATGTATATACTGTAAATGTGGAAATTGACAATAAAGCAGACTTGATCTTGAACTCATCTCTTTTAGGGAACTACAGACCAGTTTCCCTTCTTCCTTTCATTGCAAAAACACGTGAACAAGCCATGTTTCTGTCTTTCTCACACAGAACAACCTCCTTTACAGCAATCAATCTGGCTTCAGAAGTGGACATTCAACTGAGACTGCCTTGCTCTGAGTTGTCCAAGCCCCAAGACTGGCAAGACCGGAATTCAAATCTTCAATACTTACCTTGTTTGATCTGTCCGCTGCTTTTGACACGGTTAACCACCAGATCCTCCTGTCAAACCTACTGGCAAAGGGCATCTCAGGAACCACACTTCAGTGGTTTGAGTCTTACCTAACAGATAGGTCCTTCAAAGTATCTTGGAGAGGTGAGGTGTCCAAGTCGCAACATCTAACTAATGGGGTGCCTCAGGGCTCAGTTCTTGGACCACTTCTCTTCTCGGTCTACATGGCATCATTAGGTTCTGTCATTCAGATAAATGGCTTTTTATACCACTGCTATGCTGATGACACTCAACTCTACCTCTCATTCCATCCTTTTGTTCCTACGGTAGCTGCTCGCATCTCAGCTTGTCGAAAAAGACATTTCTTACTGGATGATGGACCATCACTTTCAACTCAACCTAGCCAAGATAGAACTACTTGTGGTTCCAGAAAACCCATCATTTCATCACAATTTCACCATCAAGTTAGACACATCAACCATAACTCCATAAAAAACAGCCAGAAACCTTGGAGTTATGATTGATGATCAGCTGACTTTCTCAGACCACATTGCTAAAACTGTCCGGTCCTGCTGATTTGCTTTATTTAACTTCAAGAAGTTCAAGCCCTTTCTTTCGGAACATGCTGCACAACTCCTTGTTCAAGCTCTTGTTCTGTCCAGCCTGGACTATTGCAATGCCCTCTTGGCAGGTCTTCCAGCCAATGTCTAGCCAGGTAGCTGACAGGTTTAATTCAATACGATACTAGCATTTAACTTGATATAGACTGGGATTTGACTGGTTTATGATATTACTGGTTAATATTTCATATCGTATCACAACAGCCTTGATTGCATCAGCAGAAAAACTAATTTCAGGTGCTGAAGGTAATTAGATTCTGATGAAAGATGACAAACAAACAGTCTTCTGCTGCTGCACAATAAGATCTCATGCTGTTTTCAAATCCGTGTCGAGAAAGAAACCATATTTTGATTTCAGGACTTCTAGGTGCTTTTTTTGTCAAAATCAGCTTTTAAGTTCAATAGAAGAGAAAACAGGTCTTAAGATGATGTCGCTCGCATCTTAGAAAAACATGAAACACTGGAAACACTTAGGACCTTTAGAAATACATTATATTTATGTATATATATATATATATATATATATATTTTTTTTTTTTTTTTTTTTTTCAGATATCATCTTACGTCACTGTAATTCTCTCGTATGACTTTATAAAGCGCAGGAACCAGAGAGCCCTTGTCCTTCAGAGAGGCGGCGTAGCTGGAGACGGCCGTCTCTGGAAGAGTCTGAAAAACAGAAGAAAACACAGTCTCAGAGAAGCATGAAGGTGATCACGAGAGAGAGACAAAAAGAAAGAGAACGCACCTTAAACTCAGACAGCCACTCCTCCACCACGCCGTGATCCATGGCCGACATCTGCCCTCATCTGCTGCAGAAGACCTCAGCCTGAAACATCAAAATACAATTACATAAAACACTCTCCAAGGGCTGTCAGTCAGAAACTAGATTTGTATTGCTTTTAGAAATAAAAGAACCGCACTTGTAGTACAGTATGTAAACATGTCTTCAAACTATTATGATAATATTCTAAAACTGAAATAAAGCCTGAGCAACTAATAGAAATAAATAAGTTATGGTTGAAGTAGTAAAATTACTAAACCTAAAACTAAAATAAAATATGCAATAAATAAATAAAAACCAGTTATTGCATAAAAAAAAATCACATTAAAATTAAAATAGAATTAAAAAAAAAATGTAATATTATAATACTACATAAATAAATGAAAAACAAATATGCTGCATATTACAAAATAAAAAAGTTTAAATGAAAACTGGAAATATAAAAATTAATGTCAAATGAAAATGAATAAATATTACAATAGTACATAAATGAGGAATTTACATTTTTAATTTTTTTTTAATAAATTAATATTGTAAAAAAGATAATCTGTATATAAAATATTAATAAGTAGTTATATTATATAAATACTACAGTAGTAAATAAATAAATAAAAAACATTTTGCACATCACAAAATTAATACAAATTGAAATTTTTTAATAAGAAAATAAAAGGCAACTCAAAATATCAATAAATATTATAACAGTATATAAATAAATTGAAAAATATTTAGCACACTACAAAATTACTAAATGTTAAAAAGTGAAAATATAAAAAACCTAACAAAAATATGAATAAATACTATAATATAATGTAGATAGATGTATAATAGTTCTATAAATAAACAATTACAATATGTTATGTAAACTAAAAAAAAACTCAACCGTTAAAGGTACAGGTTGTAGGACCTGCCACCAGAGGACGCACTACCAAAAAAATAACAATCGCGTGGTTTGATGACGCTAAGGAGGAGCGTGGAATGATGGGATTTGTTGTCTTCTACCCAACCGCTGATGATCATCAATGAAACGGAAAGATAAATCATGGATTTAACGCGAGTTCAACGATTTGCGCGAGTATATTACATACAAAGTCAATGCTAAGACCTCATCAGACTATGGATCAGACGCGATGCCCCACGTTTGGCGTGTATCTCCCATGATACTAATCTTGTTGACTAGGGATGCACCGAAATTTCGGCCACCGAAAATTTTCGGCCGAAAATGGCCTTTTCGGTTTTCGGCCGATAGACTTTTATCACCGAAACAACACGGCCGAAATGTTATGATGATGCAAACAGAAACCACGACCTGCAAGTGCACCTGCATAGCACAGACCACGAGCTCCATTCACTTAACACCAGTGAGAACATTCTCTCTCTTCGTATTCCTTTATTCGCAGCACTAAAGCGTCTCCTAACAAAGAGATTAAGACGGACCACGAAGTAAAAACAAAGAAAAGTACAGTCTTATAGAGTCTGTTAGCACACATCTCACTGAGAATTTTTCGGATCCTCTGCACTTCATCGCGAATGTGCTTTATCCGCGTTATAAAGACCATTACTTGCGGAAATAAGGCAGCGCGCACAAGAAATGATCCAGGCCGCGCTGTATGCGGAGAACCCGCGCGGAGACGGAGAAGCGCAAAGCGCAGGAGACAGATCAGAGCGCAGAAAAAAAGACTGGTCTCTGCACCAGATGAGTGGCATGCACCATCGTTGTCTGATATGTTCAGTGGAATTCTGCAAGAAAGTGCCTCAAATAATAATAATACGTTGGCTATTTTGTTCTTAGGCTACTATATATATATATATATATATATATATATATATATATATATATATATATATATATATATATATATAAGTCCCCATCCCCAGAAGTGATAAGAGTCTTGCCAACTGGAGAAGTAATGCACTTTCTAGTCCTACATAGAAAAATTTCAAATGCACTTCACCTAAATGCACTTTGTTTTTATGAGATAACTGTTCATTTTAAAACCTTTCTGCAGGCCAGTAGGCCTGTACATTATTATTAAATATACACATGAGTGGGATAAATTTTTTGTTTTAATTTTATTTTCTACTGTGCATTGTTGCAATGTGCTTAATAAATATTTGCATCATTTGTAATTATGTATTTTTATGTTTTTTTTTTTAATAATTTATGTAATTGTAATTATCTTTGAAACTTTAATATTAATTTATGCAATTGCAATGTCTTAATTTTAGTAAAGTTAGTACACGGTCATAGCAATAAATGCAATGGTACTAATAATTGGCATATTTTCTTTCGGTGTTTCGGTTTCGGTTTTCGGCCTTGGTTTTCTCTTTTTCGGTTTTCGGTTTCGGCCAAGAATTTTCATTTCGGTGCATCCCTATTGTTGACCGTTATAATAGCATACATTTTCTTTAAAGATACGAATCAAAACAACTCACCTGTCGAGTAAAACACAAGCAAGATCGGCAACTCTTTCTAGTGGAAGTTTTTTGTGAAGCTACTTGCGCATTTGTCCACGACAATGTTGCGTGTGGTTTCTACGTCACTAAAGGCGGTCACAAAGGGTAACTAACGTCATTGACAGGCGACTGCACTGCCCCCGTGTCACTGTTTAGAAGGGGAATTTTCTCATGATTTATAAGTAGTTAGAGATATTGTTAGTAATCAGCTGGACAAAATATATAACACTAACATAGTGGTTTTTGGATATTTTACTGCAAATATCTTACAAATTGTACTTTTAATAAACACTATAATAGTACATAAATAATACTAAAACAACACTGACCAGTTGCACTAGGAACATAAGATATCAAAACTAAAGTGTGTAAACAGCCACCAACTATGAGCTCATTAACATATGCCCCGTCTACATTTATAAACGTTGGCCAAACGAGCTCATTAACATATTTTAAAGGCACAGCAGCAGAAACTGCCTTAAGAGATTCAGAGTGAGTGAAAACATGGCTTAACCTTTGACCTCTTGCTCTAAATGAGGATGTGAGAGCTTCTGGCATGTGGTGAGGAAAATCAGATTAACAAACATAGCGTAAAGCCAAAATTAAACACAGAGATGCTGTTTTTACTCCAGGGTTTCCCGCAAATTAAATCGGGAGATAACTGTACTGGTTAACCAGCTTCTGAAAAAGACACAGACTTTAACTAGTTAATTAAACGAGGATAAACAACTTATGGAAATATGATAAATGAAAAAAAGGTATATCAATTACATAGAAGCCTAAATGTGTTCACAAAATATCAATAACTGATTAAATCACATTTAATAAAAAGTAAGGTAAGGTATCACTTGGTTTAGATTTTTTTTTAACTGCTTAAATTAGCCGTTTAATCTAAATAGTTTTTGTTGTTGTTTTTTAATGAGCAAAAGAAAATCACGTTTTTTTGTTATTTAAATGCAAACACAGAGATATATATCGAATATCGTAAAAATGTACAATATCGAGATATATATTGTTTTATACATCACAACATTTTAAAATGTTGAAAATTTTAAAAATAAACATTTTTATTTCATTTTATTTCGATTTTTTATTTTAACAGTTACAAACATTTCAATTTAAGATATAAATACATTAAATAATTCAAATAAAAAACAATACAAATTATTTAAATTAAAATTACAAATTATTAAAAATAAACGATTATTTAAAAACAATAATTACAATAAAAAATGAAAATTATTTAAATAAATAAACAGTTTTTTTTCTATAACTGTTGCCCATCATTTTTAATGCCACTTATAATTAATTACATTCAACTTTAAGTAGCAAAACTTGCTTAATATCTAAATGGATATTTCTAAAAGATTCATCAGAATGATTCAAACCAGAAGCTCCAGAATACAGGAGTGTTCTGGATGACTCATTAAAAGAATCAAACACAAATGATTCATTTATTTGTGAATCCGACTAAAACTCATATTTTTCTTATGGTGTGTTGCAAAAGATTCAATGTCACAGGAAAGACGACACTCCAAAACACACTATTGTTCAAGCTTTTGGGGTCAGTGGAAAAAAGTTAATACGTTTACTCATCAAGGATGCATTAAAATTTATTAACCGTGAGTCACTCGGGTCTCTTTAAAACCTCTAAAGCGTCTTGACTGCCATTAGTCTGCGCCTCTCAAAAGCCATTCAATTAGCACAGAAAGCAATCGACAGCAGAGAGAAAGAAAGAGAGAGGCTCTGTAAACACTCCTTCATTCACGGCTGCATTGATTAGCCTGAAACGCTACTTTCACTCATGGATTAATAAACTGTTGCACAGCTTGCGTGAGTCTCATCCCGAACACGAGCGATTGGATTAAGAGATTCCAGTGCCAGGGACGGCTTTCCGCTTCAGGAAAGGGATTTTGCCCTGGTTTCCATCTATGGTGGTCGAACGGCCGGATTCAGAGCTATTTTAAACAATCGGCTCTGGATGGAGAATCAGCTGACGCTGCGGATTCAACAGCCCTCGTTAATCACCTGACGAGTCATTTGAGAAATTTTAATATGGGTGACCTTTGACCTGGTAGAGCTGGAAAGACGATATCTGTTACAGGACTGATCCCAGAACTGTAATCCACATTCAAAAGGATTAATGCAGACTAGAAGCTGGCAGATGGGAAACGAAGAGAAGAGAGAGAGAGTGTGTGTGTGTGTGTGTGTGTGTGTGTGTGTGTGTGTGTGTGTGTGTGAGTGAGTGAGAGAGAGAGAGAGAGAGAGAGAGAGAGAGAGAGAGAGAGAGAGAGAGAGAAAGAAACAGAGAGTGAAAGGGATGCATGAATGGAAAGAGTTAAAAAAGTAGGAGTGCTCTGACTGATCAGTAACCAATCAATATCAGCAAATAATGGCTTTGGCATGATTGATCAGAGGTCTCTATAAAAGGCCGATCTCAAAGCGATCTCAAGCTGTGAGAGGTTTGTCACGACTTGCAGCAACACCAACTCAATCTCTGTGTGGCACGAGTCAAATAATTATAATGCTGATGATGAGGTACAGTTCATATTTCTTCATTAAATAACTTAAAGTATTTAGAAAACTATATGTGAGTCTTAAATAGTATGCGCTATCTCTCTTTCCCTCTCAAATGTGCAAATGGCTTCAAATCAGCACATCGGGTCTGCACAGCTGACACCAAAGCAGTGTTGCATCATCACTAAAGTTTATCATTTGCATAATTATAAGTCTTGCCAGTGATGGATGGATGGATGGTAGATGGAAAGAGGCAAAAAGGATGAATGCATGGACGAAAAAAGGCAAAAAAGGATGGAAGGATGGTTAGATGGATGGACAAAAAGACAGAAAAGATGGATGGATGGATGTAAAGACTCAAAAAAGAGGTGAATGGATGATGGAAAGGAACAAAAGGGATTGATGGATAGATGGAAAGAAGCAAAAACGAGATGGATGGATAGATAAATTAATGGATGGATAAAAAAGGCAAAAAGGATGGATGGAACACAAGAGGCAAAAAAAGAGGTGAATGGAGGATGTAAAGGCAAAAAAAGGATGGATGATGGATAGATGGAGAGAGGCAAAAAGGATGAATGCATGGACGAAAAAAGGCAAAAAAGGATGGAAGGATAGTTAGATGGATGGACATAAAGAGGCAAAAAAGGGGAAGAAGGATGGATGGATGGATGGACAAAAAGACAAAAGATGGATGGATGGATGGATGGATGGATGTAAAGACTCAAAAAAAGAGGTGAATGGATGATGGAAAGGCACAAAAGGGATTGATGGAAAGATGGAAAGAAGCAAAAACGAGATGGATGGATAGATAAATTAATGGATGGATAAAAAAGGCTGGATGGTTCACAAGAGGCAAAAAAAGAGGTGAATGGATGGATAAAAGAGCCAAAAAAAGGGGTGGAATGATGGATAGATGGAGAGAAGCAAAAGAACGAGATGATGAATAGATGAATGGATGGATGGATAAAAAGAGGCAAAAGGGATGGATGGATGGATGAAGAGAGGCAAAAAAAGAGATGAATTGATGGATAAAAGGGGGCAAAAAAGGATGGATGGATGATAGATGGAAAGAGACAAAAAGAGATGAATATATTGATGAAAAGAGCCAAAAAAAGAGATGAATGGACGGACAAAAAGAGCCAAAGAAGGATGGATGGATGGATGGTTCAAAAGGGATGGATGGATTTGAAGTAGGGTTGGGCGATGTCTACAATCAAACATCGCTGATGATGATGGCATCGTCTGTCGGACCAACCCTAATGTGAAGAGGCAAAAAAGAGGTGATGGATGAATGAATGAATTTTAAGAAGGGATGAATGGATGAAAAGAAGGGATGGATGGATGTAAAGAGTCAATAAAGGCAGACTGAACAATACTAAGAGGACAGATGTCTTTCTCGACTCATTATTGAATCAGACTGCCTAATTGAAGATTATTTACATAAAATGATCAATGAAAAACCTAGTAAACAGCTGCATCTATGTGGCAAGATAAGTGAACAACTCGACAGCAACTTTTAAGTAAGTCAACTAGATGCCACCGGCTGAATTAACCACGCAACAGGAAACAGGAAGCAGCATCCATCAAACCACACGCCCCTGTGTGCAAACATTAAACATGCGTCTCAGGTTCAGTCCAGAAAACCACCAAACATCAGACTCCAGAGCTAAAATAAACCCTCGGAGATCTGATCAAAACACTTTATAACCCTAAAAACACACAACCACAGATACAAGAACGAAATGTGATTCAGATTTCTGATAAAGTTTGCTGTGCTTGGATGTAGGGTTGATAAATTTGCAGAAGATGTATAAATGTATCAATACTAATAAATGATAAAATAATAATAATAATAATAAATTATTATAATTATTAAATAAAAACTAAAATATTACTATTTTCATAAGGCAAGTATTTTTTTTTATTAGATAATAATTTTAAAGTTTAACTTATAATTCAGTTTAGATGAATAAATCAAATCTTGGGCTTTTTTCGTGATCTCATAACAACAACAGTTTATTAAAACATTATTTTGAATTTTATATGAATAATAAAATAACAATATTTTAAGCTATTATTATTATTATTATTATTATTATTCCTTAAACTAAACATAAAACTATTGTCATAATGCTATTTTTCTATTAAAATAAAAAGTACAACTACATGTAAATGTGTAAATGAACACAGTGCCCCACTTCACTTCAAAACATGCAATGCATCTATTTGATTAATTAAACTGCAGCACAACATTTCATTTAAAGCCAAAGTAGATTCAGATTGTATTTTGATTAATAGTTCTGCCCTGGTTAAAATAAAGTGCACAAGTACTATGGACTACTGTAAGCTCTAACAGGAAGGAAATGACTTTTTAAATGGTTTATTGTCGTTAACGACTAAAAAACCTTGAATATCAACACTAAAAACGTGCATTTGTTTATTTCTCCAGCTAAAACAGCCTCATATCGCACCAAACTAAACTCGAGGGGTTGAGAAAGAAAGCACATGCTGTAATATCCCTGAACACTTCCACATCACAAAAGCCTGAGCAAAAATAGTCTCTGCCAAGAGCTTTACATACAGAAGAAGAGCCCAGAAGTCATGGAGCATATTTATAGGATCTGAGTGACTCAGAACACCATCTGAACTACTGGAAATCAGCAAGAGATTCAGAACAGTATTCTTCATTTATTATGATTTAATAATGCAGAAAACACCAACAGAATCCAGGAATGGCAATGGAATTTACTGATTAATGCAGAATTGAACAAAATTAATAAATCAAAAGTAGGGCTGTACAACTAATTACATTTTGATATGGACTTGTGTCTAGGAATATGAAACTGCAAAAGACTGCCGTTTAAATGAAGTCTGCTTCATTTAAGGAACTTTTCATGATTTCATAACAACAACAGTTTATTAAAAACATTATTTTTAAAGGAATATCACACAATATTGCACACTTTTTCCTCGTGCTTTACTAGTAAACCGTTATCGTGCAGCACTAGCAACAACAACATAAATCCCAACTGAATTGAATTACATTTTAGAAGATTAAATAAACAAATAGAAGATAAGAAGAAATAGAAAATAGAAGATTTAAGTTTTATTCACTCATTTGATTACCACTGTACTTGATAATAAATTTGTAGGATATCATAAAACACAGAATACAGAAAAATATTTTTTGAAAATAAATAAAACACATTTCATATATTTTAAATACATTTATAAAATGGTAAAATTGTTTGAATTCAAGTGATTAGACATTCTGTTTGATTATTACAATTTAATTAAAATATTAAAAATGTAATCCAGGAAAAACAAAACAGAGAGAGAATTTCAGAAAAAAAGAAAAAACATTTTGTATGGCCCTATTATTGTAAAATGATTGTATTATTGTTTATTTAATAAAGTGTTAAAAAAAATTATGAATGAAATTGATTAATCATTCCTTTTTTATTTTAAAACTTTATTAAACCATTACAAATGCAATCTAGAAAATCTAAAACTTACAGGGGGAAAAAAATTTAATATAATTTTTTATAAATTATTACATTCTAAAAAAAAGTTATGAATTCAACTGATTAGCCTTCCCTTAAAATTATTACAATTTATTTAATCTGTTAAAAACAGAATCCAGAAAAGTTTGAACTAGAAACACAGAATATTTGGAAAAAATTAAAACCGATTTTATAGGATCCTATAGTACAGAATACTCAAAGCTCCAGGAGAGAACGAAATCTCAATCAGACCATTAAGTGAGCACTAAACCTCTCCTTCTCTGATTGCTCCATGATTGAAACAGTAAATATTCAATCTCCAGCAGCAGACACCACCGTTCACTTCTCTTCTGATGAAAACAACAGGCTTTTTAGCTCCAGCAGCATGACAAACATATCATTAGAGCTCAGTTCTGAGATTCAGAGGCTTCAGACTCCTGGAATTACTGCAGAGAGTCTGATTAAAGCCCACGGAGAGGTGAATACAGCACCCCTGCTGCGGCTCACTGTGAAGACGTTAATGAGAGTCCTTCACACTCCCTGCAGACGCTAAAGCACTACCTGCCACCACAGACGCAACCTACACAGCACTTTAGACGTTTCTGCACAGCTGCTACCGTAGTAAGGGTTTATTAACATCAGAGTGAGATGTTAAAAGAGGCTGAAGTCAATCTGAAATACCTCTGGTGACCGGTTTTATTTCTGCAACCTGATATAATGAAATAAAATGAGTTGATTTCTCTGTCTGCAGCTGACTGGATCATGAAGCTGCTGTAAGGCAATGGAGGGGGAGGGGCTATGAGAGGCCTTGATGACATCAGCAGCAGAGGAAAGTCGTTTCAGAGATGAAGGAAGAGATTTTCTTTTGATGGAAAAATGCATTAAAAAAAAAAAATAATAATAGTTGAGACCATGAAAGTGTATTAAAGTAAACAGTAAGAAGACTTTAATGTTGAAAATTGAAGGAAGAAATAACACAAAAGTATTAATATAAACTACATGATTTATTATTAATTAATTTTAATGTTAATAATAATAATACAAAAAATATATAAAATTTTATAAATATACAAAATACACACACAACAATAATATAAAAATGCATTAATTATTTTGATGTTAATAATAATAATAATAAAAATGACCACAAAGCACATCACTGATAGTGACAATATTTATTCTGTGGTTCACCCAAAAATGAAATTTCAGACATATTTAATTTAGGCTTTTATTCACATATAAATATAGATAAAAATATAATTTAATTTATTTATTTAGTACTTCAAACTACATTAAAATAGAGTGAGAAATGTTACCTTGGCAACTCACTGAAATAAAGTTTTCAATATTTTATTTTATTTTAATTTTAAGTTAACATTTATTTCAAGAAACAACAATGTTGTTTAAGTTTACTATAAGAACAATGTAATTGTTTTTTAAAAAATCACATTAGAACTCTAATGTGTTTAAAGCATTGTATCATGAGATTAGTATCATTTATTAAATCGAATTGTGAAATTTGTTTATTGTTACACCAATAATATAATTAACTAGACCACTGTAATGATCTTTATACTGGAAAATTATCCATCAAGTTGTATTTTGCATTAATGCATATAAAACTGGTTTTGTTTTATTTCAGGGATACAAACTCTTTTAACAGGCACGCACTGAAGAGTTTTGTGTTGCTTTGCCAAATCGTTTGCATTTCCAAAATAACAAAAGAAACATGAAATCACACAGTAAAGCAGCACAACCACAACACTAGGGCCCTATGATTTCCGTGATCTCGGAATCCAGTCATAAGAACGGAATTCACAGAATTTAACATTTTTGAATGTATTAATCAAAAGTGCGTCATTACACCTAAATAAAATCACGATATGGACTAGTATGTGTAACTATTAAGGTGCAATTTAAATGTGAGTTCTGCGTGACTCTGTTAATGAATGGCGCAGACACGAAGTTTCATTTATTCATTTACACATAAACTGAAGCACGCATGACGCTCGCTGTGATTTCAGCATCTGTCGTCTCACTAAATGAGGATGTAAAGAACATCTCCAGAAATGCTCTGAAAGAGCCTTCATGAGCATCTGACAATTTTATTTGAGTAAAACTAGGTCATATGACATACACAGAACTGTAAAGGTATTCACGGCAACACGTCAAAATAAAAGTCTGGTTTGATTTGAAGTCTATTTTTCAGTAGAATGTACATAGCCTACTAGGCTACTACTAAAATGAAACAAAAATTATTTAAAGAATAAATCACACAACATTTCTTCCATGTTTTTCAAAAAAAAATAAACTTTGCTTAATTTTCAGTAATTAAAAGATAAACGAAATTAATGTTTCATGCCTTGATTTGATGAGCAGAAAAAATTTAATACACAACAGAATTTTTGAGGGGAAAAGAAATCATAAGGATTCTTTAAGAAAAAATAAATTAATTAAGTTGTTTTATGCATTCAAATAATTAGACATGCTAAAACACAGAATTTGGTAACAAATTCACTCTAAGTTTCATGTTTTTAATTCATAAGACTTTCTTTTAGATCAACAAACTTTAATTTAACTATTAAATAAGGAATGGAAAAAGTATCCAGAAAAATTAGATGCTCTGTTGGCATGTATGAGCGTTGCTGTCTGAAATGTCCAGATCTAAAAACACCATCAGCTGCCGGCCACAACCCAGATTTCTGAACAGACCAGCTGCGGATCTTCCTTTTCAGAGAAACACAAACCACAGAACACCTCAAATCAAATCAGTCTGGATCAAATCGCTTCAGGCAGACAACGAGAAAACAGAAACGGTCTGCTGAGACAGCCGAGATGTTGACAGAGGATGATTCAATCACATGAACTCGCAACACTTTAGCATTCTCAGGAAAAGAAAAAAACCTCCAACCACAGTTTAGCAATCAAAAGGAGGAATTATTGCCTCATGCACTAACTTTTGCAAAGCCGGTTTCTTTAGAATCACGTGATCAAGTCAAACCCAAACACAGAACAAAACACCCAGCATTCAAAGTTATCCACAAGCCTTTATTCACTTATTACATAATTAGAATAATCCGACTATGATTTAATCAACCAAATGTAAATGTACAGCAGTTTTCAAAGCAGCTTTACAGAAAAGCATGATGTTTATGTTTAAAATGTCTTAATATCTGTATGCCTTGTACTTGCATTTAGCAGATTAGAGGCGGATGATAATATAGTTCGATTTTGAGAAGACACAAGCAATCAAACGGTTGAGATTTGCTATATCTACTACTTTATTTGAGTGTTTTGTAAACTTCGGATAAAGTTGGACATAGGCTACTTATACATATATATATATATATATATATATATACATATATATATATATATATATATATATATATATATATATATATATATATATATATATACGACTTCAATTAAAGAGCCAAAAGAAAATCTAGTTATATTTTGTGGTGAAAAAAGAATTTGCATAATAGTATGCATTGCTTCAGTAATAGAAACGCAGTTTTAACAATTCAATTTAACACATTTTTCCAGTATTTTACCACAGAATCAGTAAATAAGATCTAATAAGATTATCAGACACAAACAGTTTCCATCCACACATTTATGGTACAGTATTAAACAAATACACTTTTTTATGTGGTTTAAACCTCTTAAGTTTGAGTCCAGATTCAAGGCTGACAAGAACCACCCCACAAAACAAGATTTGATGAGAATTAGCTTAAGCGCCGTACTATGAGCTCCTTTTAACACATTTTACCACAACAGTACCACAAAATCGTCACTATGAAAATCTAACAAGCCATCAGACCGCCATTTCAAACTTAAACACGTCCCCTCGTGAGTTTCAAACAAATATAGTTTAATATGGTTCAAACCTCTTATATCGGAGTGCACTATTTCACAACTATTTAATGACGTCCAGACAGCTCACACACACACTCCCTCGAGTCAGCACACACACTTCAGTCTGCCGTTGAGTGTGTGTGACTCCCCCCTCCACACATACACCGACTCAAACCTTAACACACTCACATTCCTGACTATTCCTGTTGTATTTTGAGTGTGCTTACCGTGTAGAGTCCGAATGACAGAGGAGTATCCCACAGAGCGGCACAAGCCCTTCTTCATTTCCTGTTTCAAACCTTGGTAGCCCCTCCCACCCTCACAGACCCGGCAGCCAATCAGAGCGCGTGCCAGTCCGCACAAGGACCAATCAGAACCCAGGAGGCTGGTTTTCAAGAGAGGTGTGAGGGAAACTGCCCCATCTGCTGTGACTGATGACACACGATTAACACAAACACACACACTTCACCACCGCAGAGAGGGAAACCAGCAGGATCTGACACGAGACGTGACCCGAAACAACCCAGAGGACACGCTTTTAATACATCCACAGACGCAGAAGAGCCCAATAAACACTTTCACGCCTACACATTAATAGCAGGAAACTCGGCTTCTATCAGCGCACTTTGAGCTGCAGAAGATACATGACTTTCACATGACACAGGACTAGTTTGGTGCTGCATGGTTGAATTAGTAAGGTAATGATGCTGAAAATACAGCGCAGCATCACAGGAATAAATTACAGTTTAACAGATATTCACATAGAAGACAGCTGTTTTAAATTGCAATAATATTTCCCTATTTTACAGCATTTTTGATCAAATGAATGCAGACTTGGTGAGCAGAAGACACTTACAATTAAAAAATATTAACAAATCTTACATGACACAAAATTTGAATTATAGTATATTACAATAATAATAGGGATGCACGATATTGGATTTTGGCCGATATTCGATATGCCGATATTTTCAAAATAATTTTGGCCGATGCCGATACCGATATCGATATATATACAAATATATACTGATATATTTAAACTTTAATTTTACTGAAGAGAAATCCATGTATCTCTTCTGTACTGATTCTACCATAAATTTATTATTTTACAAATGTAGACAGACAAACAGGTCAATTATTTCACTTGGAGAATATCGGTTTGGCTCATCGGCAGAAATATTCATATCGGCCGATACCGATAATGGTCATTTTAAGCTTTTATCAGCCGATACCGATGTTGTGCCGATATTATCGTGCATCCCTAAATAATAAAATATATAACAATTGATATATATATATATATATATATATATATATATATAAAATGGTTAATAATTATTTTCATGTTATGTCCAGTACCAAATAGATGGACAATACAAAAAAATAAATAAATAAAACTATACTATTATGTATAAATTAATTAAAACACACAAAGAAGTGAATTTAGGCATCATAACATAAATATAACTTAAATATCTGTAATATTGGTCGGATACGCCATAAAAACACTTAAGCATCCATATATCATTAAAAAACATGTCTAATCTGTTTTCAGCGGTCATACTGAGCCTAAACACATGACTTCGTAATTCAAACAACTCAAAACACGGACAACTCTGTCCTTCAAAAATTGGATGTAATGAACCTCCAAACTGACACTTACATGCACCCTGACTTCTGGAGTAAACCAAGACCAAAAAAAAAAAGCATATTTTTGCATGCAGTCGGAAAGCCTCCAAATGACTGGCTTTCTCTAATGCATCATACACTATGGAGCGTCAAGCTACAGCATTAAATGAAACTTTCTTTCTGTGATGCATGCGAGCCATCGCCTGGACTATTTCTGTTTTAAGCTCAAATGCATGCGATTGGACTGCTTTCATCGCTTCATGCATCTGTCGCGTACTCTCTCTCTCTGCAATGTTTTTCGTGTAGATGTGTCGTGATGGTCGTTCATGTGAGGCTGCTTCATCATAAACATCAGCAGGAGGATAAAATGTTATTGATTGTCTTCACTGCCATTCAGAAAAGCTTTTTATTCCACTTACACAAAGTAGCACACTAATGGACAGCCGACAAAGAGAGAAACGGGTTACTCCGGGCACGAGCAGCAGTCGTGCCAATGCAGAACGAGTTCAGCTAACCTGAACGAACCCAGACGTCCTTAAAGAAACAGTTCACTCGAAACTGAATGGTTAGAGATTCAGTCTGGCAGATGCACAATATCCACCTTGAGCAGAAAAATATAATCACACATTTTATAAACGCTAATGCTACTGGACTCCAAATGCTTTTTAGAGAATTATGCAACCTGCACACGACGCAGCCATCTGAGTAACATCAGAACAAATGTGTCCTGTCAGGAACATCATGAGATCCCCAACAGAAGCCATATCAACACATAAAACACCACTCCTAATGCATGTGAGTAAAGGCATGGGCTACATCATGACGTGAGCAATCCTGCAACGCATTTACATTTTACATTCAAGCATTTGGCAGACACTTACATCCAAAGTGACTTAAAATGGATTCAGGCTATATATTTTTCTTATCAGTATGTGCATTCCCTTGTAATGCCCACAACCTTTGCACTGCTTACGCAATGCTCAACCACTGAGCCACAGGAACGCAAACAATGTTTCACTTCCAGTTTTTGCTCATTTAGCTTAAAAGCAGAAACTAATACACAAGACATCCTCTAAAACTGGGAAACACCATCATATAGGCCTTTGTTTCCCACAGTGAGTGGTTCCAGTTCAAGAGAACGACTCTGTAATGTTCTTCGTCATGTGTTTAGGATAGGTTTTGTTGCTGTTAGTAAACTTATGAATACTGTATCAAGCAATAATACACAAAACTAAACTTTGGAAGCAAACATGTAATTGTCTGAAAAAGGGATTGCCCAAGTTTTCTGGTAATTGCTGTATATTGCCAAGAATAATGCAATTATTCACCCCGGGGGTGATTCTAGGAAAAGTAAGAAAAGTAAAAAAGAAAACTATCTGACCAATAGGTCATTGAGTTTCCATGATATTCTCAAGAAATTGTAGCAGAGACACAAATTGTTGTGGCAATATGCAAAAGTGTTGCGCAAACACAAACTCACTTCTTGTGTGGCATCTTTGCCTGAATGTTTGCTAGGTTTCTGAAGAATGGTGTCAAACACTAAAAACCCAATTTGTGATTTTAGTGCGGAAGGGTCTGAAGATGATCTGCACCAATTTTGATAAAGATTGGACAAGGATGTTTATTGCTGTGGTACAGTTAAGGTAATCGCTGAATGTTGCCAAACACAATGGCACAATTAACCCTTGTGATGTATTTAGGAAAAGCAAGCAAAGTAAAAAACAAAACATTGATCATTTTTGACCAGTAGGAGCTGCTCTTATCAAATTGACATGATATTCACAAGAAATTGTCGCAAAGATAAACTGTTAAGTCAATTTGCAGAGTGTTACCAAAATACAAACTCACTTCCTGTTTAAAAAACAAAAGTGACTATAGTGTGATGTAAAAAGCTATCATGAAATAAAGTCATTTCCTTTCCATTTCCTAAGTTATTATCATTTTAGCTAATTTGCCAATGGGCCTTTGTGGTGGCACTGGCATGTGATTATCATTATTATTATTTAATTGTTCTTTTTAATTATTAAAGGGGGAGAAATGTTTAAAAAGCAGGGCATGCATACATACACTGGACAAGTGAGAGATTTGTTTTTCATTAATAGATAAACTAAGTTCCATGTGGGTCATCTATTTTTCAATTGCTTTTCCTGTTGTTATGTTTTGTCCTGGTATTAGTTCAGTATATATTTTACTCGGGTATCAAATCGAAGTCAAAATTCTGATATTGTGTCAACACTCATGACAAGTGTCATTTAAATAGGGGTGCTCCGATCACGATCGGCCGATCGTTAATGCGCATTTCGTCAGTAAAGCCGGTTTTCTAATCAGCGGTTAATTCCATCAGGTGCGTGATTTCACATAGAGCAGCTGTTACTACACAGAGCCGTTGTTAACTGAGAAGATGGGCCAATAAACCCTGAAAATTAACGTGATTTGCGCATCTTCTCTATTAACAACGGCTCTGTGTAGTAACAGCTGCTCTATGTGAAATCACGCACCTGATGGAATTAACCACTGATTAGAAAACCGGCTTTACTGAGGAGATACGCATAACGATCGGCCGATCGTGATCGGAGCACCTCTACATTTAAATATGCAAAACTCTTGTGAAAACACAGGTCCACTTTCTATTTGGCACATTAATATTCATATAAAACACAAACAGTTTAGTATATCAGAAAGCTTTTCATTATAACAGTATTTGACTAGCGTTTTCTTAAGTCTAACTGACCCAAGTTTGAGCATAATCAGAGGAAAGTGTAAAAATAAAAAATGTAAGATGGAAATTGTGATCCCAGGGTGCATTTAATTAGAAGAGGAAAAACAATTATTTCTAAGCCACTTAGCTGAAAAGTTATTAACTAAAGCGTGCATGAGCTGTTGGTGGCACTTGAAGGAAAAAAAAATCTCAGTTTTAATAAAGCTGCAGATAAGAAGCCAGCACAGATCTCACATTTTCTCAGAGCCGTGGGCACGCTGTCAAATCTGCAATGACTTATAAAGCTCTTATTCTTAATGACAGCTCTGCGTTCGGGCTCTAAAGCGCTGGACCCCGAGGACGCTGGAGACGCTGTCGGTGACAATTACAATCACGTCTACATGCCTCTACTTCCTGTCTCTTCAGAGTGTATCATAATGATTTAAATTAGTGCACTGCCCGTGGGTTATGCATGTAGAGCAGAGAGTGGACATCCTACAGTAATAAAACATCACAGCGCAAACCGCACATCGTTCACACGTTAATAAGCATCGTGAATAAGGTGCCACTTAAAGGTCAGACGTGTTAAAGAGTTAATTTCATCTCGGAAACAACTTTGGATTGATTAATCTGAAAATTTATCTTACAAAAATACACTGGCAATGGAAAAATTTACATTAAAATTCAACAACACCAAACGAATAGAAGAATTTCTACCCATCCAGAGTAAAAAATGCAGATAATTTCACACTATGGCTGGGCCATCCAGCTCAAAATATAAAAGTAAAAGGAATTTCCCACACTGCACTTGCCATTGACACAGATTTCACCAATCGATTCAATTCTGATTCACAAGATTTTGATTTGATTTGGATTCATTCAGACATATATTAGCCCCACATTACATGCACATCTCTCAACTAATGCTATAGACTACAATATGTCAGCCGGTGATAATTTTATAAAATCAGTCATAATAAAGTCTAAAATTAACAACGGAGTCTAAATGATTCAATTCAATTTCTATGATTATTGGATATATTATCAGCATGCAAATAAAAACTGAGATGTATCCAAACATTACAAACATTGCACGCATAAGTGTTTTTAATACAGAACTACGTTTCTACTCTAATTTGTTGTTGAAATATATACATTTAAACAGTGGCTGTAATCAAACGTAATGTATAATTGAATAAATCTCTTATTAAAAAAAAACAAGACATCACTAACAGGTTAAAGAAAAATAAATTAACATGTGATATAGCCTAGTGTGATTATTTAGCAAATGCTGCTCTCTAGAGTTAGTGTTTTCTAGGTGACTAATGCATTTAATATTATATTTATTAGGAATAGATTATATTATCGGAACCGATAAAGGCTTGAAATGGCTTAAAAAGAGTATTGCCCGTAAGGTAAAGGGTTTTATTGACTTAGGGGGCACTGTTGGCCAACTGGTAATAAACTGATAAGTAAAATACACAAATAACATTAAGATACTTGTGTTTCTGTTATTTTTAACAGGAGAGACTTGGTTTGAAAAAGGAAATATATTTTGATATCGGTATCGGTTATAAGCAATCAAAATATCTTGATTTTTTAGGTAAATTGAACATTGCATGACATTTATTGTCATCTTTGCACAGTTGAAATACTGCTTAAGCGATTACAAGAGACGTGATAGACTTCAGTAAGTTATACAGTTTCTCAAAACAACATTTATGGTTTAAATTTTGTGATAAAATTGACAGATTTTAAAAGCTCAGACTTTGCTTGATTTCAAAAGTGAAGCACAATGCGGTTTATGATTATTGGACGGCAGGTGCATTACAAATGTTTAGTGAAGTTTCGAAACAACAGCATAGAGTAAAAGACTGATCTTGGGATTTAAGGATCAATATCAGTTCATCAACATGAATACAGATTAAGACCAAGAAATCGATTCGGTCAACCCAGCCTTTATGACATTGTTTACACTCATTAAATCATTTTAATACTAGGGCCGGGACTTTAACGCGTTAATTGAGATTAATTAATTACACAAACAATTACGCGTTAACTAAGATTAATTAATTACAGAAAAAAAAATTCCAGCATTTTTAATAACTTATTTTTGCACCGCGGAACGTTTCTCACTGGATTTGTTTCGGCGGACCGATTATACTGAAGCACCAACTAGCGCTCGCTCTGCATATCACTGCAGCACATCGAGCCTCAAGTACCACCTCAACGCAAAACATATAGCAGCTAGCGTGGACTTTACACTTTATGTTAAACTATATATTATTTTGTTGGTGCAACAGTTTATGTTGAACTCTTTATTGTTTTGGCCAAGGTTATTGAGAGTTGGACTTAGTATGTTATGGCCTCTGAAGCAACAGAGAGATGTTTTCTAATAGTCAGTGTTTCCAATGTTCTTAATGTAATTGACAGTATTGTGTTTTACTTAAAAAAACTCTTTACAGAAGGTTCCAGCACCTATAAGCTTCCTGAATTTCTGAAATGAACTATTTCTAAATTGTTTCTAAATATGCTATTGCTACACTTCATGGCAAAAATTGCACTGGTCTGCTAGACTTGGTTGAACAAAAATAAACAATATTTTGTTGCTTAAGCTTATGTATTCAGTCATTATTCAATGGTATACTATAAATCCACTTCTCACTGTTTTCAGGTCAAATATTTATATGCGATTAAAATGCGATTAATTTCGATTAATTAATTACAAAGCCTCTAATTAATTAGATTAATTTTTTTAATCGAGTCCCGGCCCTATTTAATACACAAAAAATGTCACACAGAGACGATCTTGAAAATGTTGGAGTGATGAAGCACACAAATCTGTGAGTTTCGAATCGATCCTCTTTTGAAATGATTCATGGAAATGAATCACTTCAGCTCATTTTACAAAACCTCATATTCACTACTGATGGGATGCGATAAAAACATCAACTCTTTTTCATTGACAGAAATGTGAAAAGAAATAAGAATAAGCAATTCCGATTGTAAATATATTATCTTATTTGCTACTATGCCTTTCAGCATCTTTAACAACACAAACCTCGCAAATCTGACCAAATCCGGTGATTCCAACCAGCCTATTTTTGTGCACAATATGAATCAGACTGTCAATAACCAAACCATAGTCATGCAATCTGAAGCAGAGACAAAAAACTGTCTCTGAAAACTATGACTGACGTTGATCTGCTCATATCTACTCCACATGCCATAATAACATCTGAACAGCTGTGTTCTTCACATGCCAGAAGGACACCAGCCACATCTGCACGCATCTAATCGACTGTCAGATAATGAGCGGACACGACTGTGATTTCTGCTCAGTGCATGACTCTTATCGCTTGATGAATGGATTCTCTCATTTTATTTTATAATCTCACTCCTTTAAAAACAGGCTGCTCATCTGTTATGCACTAACTGGGAGGAAGGTGAACTCTGTGTGTGTGTGTGTGTGTACACTTGTAACTTGCATTGCACAATTTGAGATACTTATAGAATGCATGCACAAATACTCAAACTCATAAGGGTGACATACATCCATGCATGCACACGGTGTGAATACAAATAAGCACTTAAATACCAAATGCATGCATGCATGCATGCACACACATACTGTAAATACAAATAAAGCTACATGGATGGATGCATGCATGCAAATTTATACTCAAACAAAGAAAACCATGCATGCACACACCATCAAGCACTCAAATCCCATACACTTATGAACATGTACTCAAGCAGACAAACACTAATGCTCATGCATAAACACATAAAAGCATGCATTACTACACACCAGCAAGCATTTAAACAAACACACTAACACAAACCCATGCGTACATACACTCAGAAGCACACATTTGTACGTGCATCTACGCGCGCGCGTAACGTTAAACACTTAAGCATTGACAGCTCGTACACAACTGTGTTGTCAACTGCTTAAAACAGCAAAAGCACAGTATGTCTTTCATCATCCCTAATCATCGAACATATCCACATCTGTTCCTGCTCATACGAAGTTTGCAAAGACACACATGAATAAGTTTAATCATCATTGATGCTTTATAAGCTCAGTTTAATCAGACACATGAGAACCGCAACGCCATCGGCGAATGTACACGAGACTCATTTAGAGCTCACATTAAGACTGTTTTTATATATATATATATATATATACTCACTAATCATGCTGTATGCACGGCTTTCCCCCGCTCGTCTCGTATATGTCTCGTTTAGTCCATTAATACGCTGAAATAACTCAACACACGCAAGTCCTTCAACAGTACTTTCACACACTTCAGTCTAACATGAAGCGAGTTAGAATTTCTGATTGACATCGGTACGGGCCAGTGACGGAGGAGGATATAAACTCAAAGTCGCGTCCACAAATAGCAGCCAATCAAATGACCTCGGAGGCGGGGCCTCACGATTTCCGCTAGCGAGGTAGATTGTATCTGTTGTAACCATAGACATATATAAATACCTAGACGCCTCATTGGCCGCTTTGAGACGTTGCCGCGATACGTAATGTAATTTGAATGTACATTACATGATATGTTGTTGTTTTATTGCTTTCTCTATGTTCAATCCCAAAATTTTTCTTTCTTTTTGTTTCTCTCTTTCTTGTGTCTCAGGTCAGAACACAGCTCATTCCCTTTGAAATACTGGGATAAAATCGAAATAATACATCTTTAAACACTAATAATTTACTATCGTTTAGAAAATGTTATAAAACAAGTAAATACAAATCAAAAAGTGACACACTTGTAGTCTGCTTTTCATTTTGATTGCACTATAACCTACAGATGAACTCCACAACAAATAATAACATGTAACTGATGAGGCTATGGATCCAGTGAAAATGAAAATATGCACTGATACAGTGCACAGTAGAAATATAGTAAAGTGATATTTTATATTAAAAAATATATGTAGTACAACTTCTGAGTCTTTCATAGAGTTGTTTTATAAACGCAGTTTTCAGATCGCCCAGCAAACACAGAACGTTGTGAGGACGTTGCCATTTCGTTAACTGCTAACTTCCCAGAAACGTCTTGGGCACGTCCTCAAAAGACGTCGCTAGTTGGTCCAATTGGGGACGTTGTAGCGACGTGGTCAGCTGGTCTTCAGATAACTTTTAATAGTATTGCACTAGATGTATTATTATTATTAAGATACCATTTGAACAGCCTATTTTGGGGGAAATATAAAATAAAAAAAATCATCAAAAATATTAAAAGATGGCATCAATTATAGTTCATTGAACAATAATAAATGAAGTACCTGAAGCTGTACCTGTGTGTTGTTAAATAAATTATAGAAATTCATAATTTATTTAGCAAGGATTCTTTAAATTGATCAAAGGTGATGATAAAGACATCCTTTTACAAGAGATTTCTATTTCAGATAAATGCTGCTTTTCTGAACTCTCTATTCATCAAAGAAACCTGAAAAAATTATACTCAGCTGTTTTCAACATTATCATGATAAGAGTTTTTTTTCTTTTTTTTAGCAGCTAATCAGTATAGTTTGCAGCACTTGGATCAAATAAATGCAGGCTTGCATGGTGAACAGAAGAGACTTCTTTAAAAAAACATTAACAAGCTAACTGTTCAAAAACTTTTGACTGGTAGTGGATACTATAGGCAAATTTAATTTTTCTCTAATTTCTAGCTTTTAATTGGCTTAGAAATCTATAACTGCTGGACAATAACACGTAATAATGATTTGCTTATATACTACAAACATTTTTTTTTTAAACAAAATAAGGCAGAATAGTTTCTATACTGTAATAAATGCTGTGTCAATTAGCACTTTATTGTTCACATACTTTATTTATCACCTGTTGGAGATTTGTTTTGGACCTGAAAAAAACGAACCCGAAAACAACTGTTTTCATACAGCCATAGCTGGACGCTGTTGCCCATATTAGGAGATTCCTGGTATTACTTTCTGCGCGAGAGCACCCTCCGGCTTCGAGTATAAATGAAACACACTGCATTAAAGTTTAGCGCTCCGTGATGTTCATTTCGCCTTCTCGGTCCGAGAAAAACATCAGGTCATGCGCAGACTATGACTGTCTCTTTGAGTTTAAATCTATATTTATTCACACCAGCTCTTGAAAACCTCTATACGAACACACTTGCCCGAAAAAAGTGCGGGGGACGATAGTTCCCTGATGATAAAAGTGGGGGGACACGTCCCCCGCGTAATCTACGCCCCTGAGGTTATTAATATAGGCTGAAATATAGTGTTTTTTAATAGTTTAAAGGTGATCTTATGGTGCATTGCTCGTTAAAAGTTAGGCTGTTAATATAGAGAAATATCATTCTAAATCATTTTTACTATTAAAATGCATTTACTTTTTAGGTCGAAGTTTTCAGATCGGGACTTCGGAGCCTGTTCGCGACTCGGTTGATTCAGATCGGCACTTCGGAGCCTGTTTGCGACTCGGTTGATTCAGATCGGCACTTCGGAGCATGTTCGCGACTCGGTTGATTCAGCTTGGCACTTCGGAGCCTGTCGCGACTCGGTTGATTCAGATCGGCACTTCGGAGCATGTTCGCGACTCGGTTGATTCAGCTTGGCACTTCGGAGCCTGTCGCGACTCGGTTGATACAGATCGGCACTTCGGAGCATGTTCGCGACTCGGTTGATTCAGCTTGGCACTTCGGAGCCTGTCGCGACTCGGTTGATTCAGATCGGCACTTCGGAGCATGTTCGCGACTCGGTTGATTCAGATCGGCACTTCGGAGCATGTTCGCGACTCGGTTGATTCAGATCGGCACTTCGGAGCCTGTTCGCGACTCGGTTGATTCAGATCGGCACTTCGGAGAATGTCCGCGACTCCGTTGATTCAGATCGGCACTTCGGAGCCTCTTCGCGACTCGGTTGATTCAGATCGGGACCTCGGAGTCTGTTCGCGACTCTGTTGATCCAGATCGAAACTCCGGAGACTGTTTGTGATTTTTTAAAATTCAGATCTGGACATCTAAGCAGGAAGTGTTTGTCAAACAGTTCATTAGTGATAACTGAATATTTGGACCTGAGGCTTTTTTTTTATCTTGTCGATTTGATTTTTAAATGATTTCAATGACAGGAAGTTGCATGTGTTGTGTTTTATGAATTGTGAATGGATTTATCAACTGAGAAATAAAGTTGTACAGAAATGATCATGAACTCTTCAAGATGATGATGAAAAGAAAAAAGGTAATATCGCATATAAAATTATATCCTCCTATATAAATTATATTCCTCCTCAGATAAGTATTTAACATGTTTATTATTGTGGGGCATTAGTGTGTAAGTGCTACACACACACACACACACACACACACACACACACACACACACTGGACAGAGTTTGAGATTAGAATGATTTTTTACCACATTAATAAATTACATTTTAAAGGAAAATGAAAATAGAAACCATTATTTTATTTTGATAAGTTTGAATTATTACTGATTTTTGACTGTAGCATCACTACCAATAGCCGCGTGTCGACAGCAGGTGGCGCTGTTGATCTATAATCCCCTGCAGAGACACTGAAATACAACCTTTTTTGTTTCAAACAGATCTTTGAACAATAAACAGTGGCGGCAATAGACAAATTTTACTAGGGGGGGCAAAGGAGGGGCCACTATTTAACCAGAGGGGCACATTAAAAATGGCAACATATTTTATTTAAATGTGTTGCAAATAAATACAAAAGATAATTCTTGAAAAAATCTACACAGTAATTTTACACGATCTAAACATGTTGATAAAAACAAATTACTATTAGTACTCTTATAAAATTAAATCAGGCAATCATACATTTCACAATTTAATATTTATATATGAATGTCAAGAATTCAGAAGTGTATATATTTATAATGCTTACTCTACACTACACAGAAATAATATACAACCATATAAATAAGTAGACGCCTCATTGGCCGCTTTGAGACGTTGCCGCGATACGTAATGTAATTTGAATGTACATTACATGATATGTTGTTGCTTTATTGCTTTCTCTATGTTCAATCCCAACATTTTTCTCTCTTTCTTGTGTCTCAGGTCAGAACACAGCTCATTCCCTTTGAAATACTGGGATAAAATCGAAATAATACATCTTTAAACACTAATAATTTACTATCGTTTAGAAAATTTTATAAAACAAGTAAATACAAATCAAAAAGTGACACACTTGTAGTCTGCTTTTCATTTTGATTGCCCTATAGCCTACAGATGAAATCCACAACAAATAATAACATGTAACTGATGAGGCTATGGATCCAGTGAAAATGAAAATATGCACTGATACAGTGCACAGTAGAAATATAGTAAAGTGATATTTTATATTAAAAAGTATATGTACAACTTCTGAGTCTTTCATAGAGTTGTTTTATAAACGCAGTTTTCAGATCGCCCAGCAAACACAGAACGTTGTGAGGACGTTGCCATTTCGTTAACTGCTAACTTCCCAGAAACGTCTTGGGCACGTCCTCAAAAGACGTCGCTAGTTGGTCCCATTGGGGATGTTGTAGCGACGTGGTCAGCTGGTCTTCAGATAACTTTTAATAGTATTGCACTAGATTTATTATTATTATTAAGATACCATTTGAACAGCCTATTTTTGGGGAAATATAATAATAATAAAAAATCATCAAAAATGTTAAAAGATGGCATGAATTATAGTTCATTGAACAATAATATATGAAGTACCTGAAGCTGAAAATGAAGTAAATGTATAATAATTAGTAAAGATGATAAATTTAGTGCTGTATACCCGCGTGTGAGGGATGCGGAGACGCGCTGCGGAGCGTCAGACGCGCGTGAGGACCAAACACAGCAGAAAGGTAGGAAACTTCACTCCTCTTATTATTTCTCTTTTACTATAGCGATTTATTTTTGAGTCTTTCATAGAGTTGTTTTATAAACGCAGTAACCTGAAAGTTATTATGATTTAATAACGTGTTTAATGAATTTGGTAAGTAGCCTACTGTATTCAATTTGTCCTTACATAGAGGTTATTAATATAGGCTGAAATATAGAGTTGTATTTTTATAGTTTAAAGGTGATCTTATGATACATTGCTCCTTAAAAGTTAGGGTCTTAATATAATATAGAGAAAGACCATTCTTAATTATTTTTACTATTTTAAAATGCATTTATTTTTTACATTCTTTGGTAGAAGTTTTCAGATCGGCACTTCGGAGCCTGTTCGCGACTCGGTTGATTCAGATCGGGACTTCGGAGCCTGTTTGCGACTCGGTTGATTCAGATCGGCACTTTGGAGCATGTTCGCGACTCGGTTGATTCAGATCGGCACTTCGGAGCATGTTCGCGACTCGGTTGATTCAGATCGGCACTTCGGAGCATGTTTGCGACTCGGTTGATTCAGATCGGCACTTCGGAGCATGTTCGCGACTCGGTTGATTCAGATCGGCACTTCGGAGCATGTTTGCGACTCGGTTGATTCAGATCGGCACTTCGGAGCATGTTCGCGACTCGGTTGATTCAGATCGGCACTTCGGAGCATGTTTGCGACTCGGTTGATTCAGATCGGGACTTCGGAGCCTGTTCGCGACTCTGTTGATCCAGATCGAAACTCCGGAGACTGTTTGTGATTTTTTAAAATTCAGATCTGGACATCTAAGCAGGAAGTGTTTGTCAAACAGTTCATTAGAGATAACTGAATATTTGGACCTGAGGCTTTTTTTTCTTCTAACCTGTCGATTTGATTTTTAAATGATTTCAATGACAGGAAGTTGCATGTGTTGTGTTTTATGAATTGTGAATGGATTTATCAACTGAGAAATAAAGTTATACAGAAATGATCATGAACTCTTCAAGATGATGATGAAAAGAAAAAAGGTAATATTTCATATAAAATTATATCCTCCTATATAAATTATATTCCTCCTCAGATGAGTATTTAACATGTTTATTATTGTGGGGCATTAGTGTGTAAGTGCTACACACACACACACACACACACACACACACACACACACACACTGGACAGAGTTTGAGATCAGAATGATTTTTTACCACATTAATAAATGACATTTTAAATGAAAATGAAAATAGAAACCATTATTTTATTTTGATAAGTTTGAATTATTACTGATTTTTGACTGTAGCATCACTACCAATAGCCGCGTGTCGACAGCAGGTGGCGCTGTTGATCTATAATCCCCTGCAGAGACACTGAAATACAACCTTTTTTGTTTCAAACAGATCTTTGAACAATAATAAACAGTGGCGGCAATAGACAAATTTTACTAGGGGGGCAAAGGAGGGGCCACTATTTAACCAGAGGGGCACATTAAAAATGGCAACATATTTTATTTAAATGTAACGCAAATAAATACAAAAATTAATTCTTGAAAAAATCTACACAGTAATTTTACACGATCTAAACATGTTGATAAAAACAAATTACTATTAGTACTCTTATAAAATTCAATCAGGCAATCATACATTTCACAATTTAATATTTATATATGAATGTCAAGAATTCAGAAGTGTATATATTTATAATGCTTACTCTACACTACACAGAAATAATATACAACCATATAAATAAGTAGACGCCTCATTGGCCGCTTTGAGACGTTGCCGCGATACGTAATGTAATTTGAATGTACATTACATGATATGTTGTTTTTTTTATTGTTTTCTCTATGTTCAATCCCAACATTTTTCTTTCATTTTGTTTCTCTCTTTCTTGTGTCTCAGGTCAGAACACAGCTCATTCCCTTTGAAATACTGGGATAAAATCGAAATAATACATCTTTAAACACTAATAATTTACTATCGTTTAGAAAATTTTATAAAACAAGTAAATACAAATCAAAAAGTGACACACTTGTAGTCTGCTTTTCATTTTGATTGCACTATAGCCTACAGATGAACTCCACAACAAATAATAACATGTAACTGATGAGGCTATGGATCCAGTGAAAATGAAAATATGCACTGATACAGTGCCCAGTAGAAATATAGTAAAGTGATATTTTATATTAAAAAATATATGTAGTACAACTTCTGAGTCTTTCATAGAGTTGTTTTATAAACGCAGTTTTCAGATCGCCCAGCAAACACAGAACGTTGTGAGGACGTTGCCATTTCGTTAACTGCTAACTTCCCAGAAACGTCTTGGGCACGTCCTCAAAAGACGTCGCTAGTTGGTCCAATTGGGGATGTTGTAGCGACGTGGTCAGCTGGTCTTCAGATAACTTTTAATAGTATTGCACTAGATGTAAGATACCATTTGAACAGCCTATTTTTGGGGAAATATAATAAAAAATATGTTAAAAGATGGCATGAATTATAGTTCATTGAACAATAATAAATGAAGTACCTGAAGCTGACAATGAAGTAAATGTATAATAATTAGTAAAGATGATAAATTTAGTGCTGTATACCCGCGTGTGAGGGATGCGGAGACGCGCCGCGGAGCGTCAGACGCGCGTGAGGACCAAAAACAGCAGAAAGGTAGGAAACTTCACTCCTCTTATTATTTCTCTTTTACTATAGCGATTTATTTTTGAGTCTTTCATAGAGTTGTTTTATAAACGCAGTAACCTGAAAGTTCCTGTCAGTGTTTAAAAACTAATTATGATTTAATAACGTGTTTAATGAATTTGGTAAGTAGCCTACGGTATTCAATGTGTCCTAGAGGTTATTAATATAGGCTGAAATATAGTGTTTTTTTATAGTTTAAAGGTGATCTTATGATGCATTGCTCCTTAAAAGTTAGGCTGTTAATATAATATAGAGAAAGACCATTCTTAATTCTTTTTACTATTTTAAAATGAATTAATTTTTTACATTCTTTGGTCGAAGTTTTCAGATCGGCACTTTGGAGCATGTTCGCGACTCGGTTGATTCAGATCGGCACTTCGGAGCAGGAAGTGTTTGTCAAACAGTTAATTTGTGATAAATGAATATTTGACCTGAGGCTTTTTTTTAACCTGTCGATGTGATTTTTCAATGACTTTTGGATGTCAATACTTCTTGTACCTCAGTAGCATGTGTTGTGTTTTATGAATTGTGGATGGATTAATCAACTGAGAAATAAAGTTGAACATAAATTATCATGAACTCTTAAAGATGATGATGAAAAGAAAAGGTAATATTGCATATAAAATTATATCTAAGTATGAACTAACTTGCGCAGTACAGTAAATATTCTTACTCTACCCTAAATCAGTGAAAAAAATGTTTGGCTCTGTTTACAGAAAAGTGTAGGTCACACATCCTTTCATTATGATGCAACATAATTTTCTCCTCAGTTGAGTATTTAACATCTTTATTATTGTGGGGATTATTGTGTAAGTGCTACACACAAACACACACACACACACACACACACACACACACACACCGGTCAGAGTTTGGGATCAGAATGATTTTTTAAGATTTATTTTATTTATTTTTCTTACAGGAGTTTACTCATCAAAACTGCATTTATTTGATCAAAAATACAGGAAAAAAAAGTGAAATATTATTATGAAGTAAAACAACATTATTCTTATTTTAATATACATTAAAATCTATTTTATTTCTGTGATTTTCGGCATCATTACTCCAGTCTTCAGTGTCACATTAATTAGAAATCATCCTTAATATGCTGATTATTAATATTTAAAACAGATGAGTACATTTTTTCAGCATTCTTTGATGAAATGAAGGATCCACAGATCAGCATTTATGTGAAACAAAAAGCTTTTACAACATTATACACTATTCCATTCAAAAGCTAAGTCTGTATGTATGCATGTATGTATATATATATATATATATATATATATATATATATATATATATATATATATATATATGTATATATATATATATATATAGTTAAATAAATTATAGAAATTCATAATTTTATTTAGCAAGGATTCTTTAAATTGATCAAAGGTGATGATAAAGACATCCTTTTACAAGAGATTTCTATTTCAGATAAATGCTGCTCTTCTGAACTCTCTATTCATCAAAGAAACCTGAAAAAATTATACTCAGCTGTTTTCAACATTATCATGATAAGAGTTTTTTTTCTTTTTTTTTAGCAGCTAATCAGTATAGTTTGCAGCACTTGGATCAAATAAATGCAGGCTTGCATGGTGAACAGAAGAGACTTCTTTAAAAAAACATTAACAAGCTAACTGTTCAAAAACTTTTGACTGGTAGTGGATACTATAAGCAAATTTAATTTTTCTCTAATTTCTAGCTTTTAATTGACTTAGAAATCTATAACTGCTGGACAATAACACATAATAATGATTTGCTTATAAACTACATACTTTTTTTTTTTTTTTTACAAAATAAGGCAGAATAGTTTCTATACTGTAATAAATGCTGTGTCAATTAGCACTTTATTGTTCACATACTTTATTTATCACCTGTTGGAGATTTGTTTTGGACCTGAAAAAAACCAAACCCGAAAACAACTGTTTTCATACAGCGATAGCTGGACGCTGTTGCCCATATTAGGAGATTCCTGGTATTACTTTCTGCGCGAGAGCACCCTCCGGCTTCGAGTATAAATGAAACACACTGCATTAAAGTTTAGCGCTCCGTGATGTTCATTTCGCCTTCTCGGTCCGAAAAAAACATCAGGCCATGCGCAGACTATGACTGTCTCTATGAGTTTAAATCTATATTTATTCACACCAGCTCTTGAAAACCTCTATACGAACACACTTGCCCGAAAATAGTGCGGGGGACGATAGTTCCGTGATGATAAAAATGGGGGGACACGTCCCCCGCGTAATCTACGCCCCTGCATAGAGGTTATTAATGTAGGCTGAAATATAGTGTTTTTTAATAGTTTAAAGGTGATCTTATGGTGCATTGCTCGTTAAAAGTTAGGCTGTTAATATAGAGAAATATCATTCTAAATCATTTTTACTATTAAAATGCATTTACTTTTTAGGTCGAAGTTTTCAGATCGGGACTTCGGAGCCTGTTCGCGACTCGGTTGATTCAGATCGGCACTTCGGAGCATGTTCGCGACTCGGTTGATTCAGATCGGCACTTCGGAGCATGTTCGCGACTCGGTTGATTCAGATCGGCACTTCGGAGCCTGTTTGCGACTCGGTTGATTCAGATCGGCACTTCGGAGCATGTTCGCGACTCGGTTGATTCAGATCGGCACTTCGGAGCCTGTTCGCGACTCCGTTGATTCAGATCGGCACTTCGGAGCCTGTTCGCGACTCCGTTGATTCAGATCGGCACTTCGGAGCATGTTCGCGACTCGGTTGATTCAGATCGGCACTTCGGAGCATGTTCGCGACTCGGTTGATTCAGATCGGCACTTCGGAGCATGTTCGCGACTCGGTTGATTCAGATCGGCACTTCGGAGCCTGTTTGCGACTCGGTTGATTCAGATCGGCACTTCGGAGCATGTTCGCGACTCGGTTGATTCAGATCGGCACTTCGGAGCCTGTTCGCGACTCCGTTGATTCAGATCGGCACTTCGGAGCATGTTCGCGACTCGGTTGATTCAGATCGGCACTTCGGAGACTGTTTGTGATTTTTTAAAATTCAGATCTGGACATCTAAGCAGGAAGTGTTTGTCAAACAGTTCATTAGTGATAACTGAATATTTGGACCTGAGGCTTTTTTTTTTATCTTGTCGATTTGATTTTTAAATGATTTCAATGACAGGAAGTTGCATGTGTTGTGTTTTATGAATTGTGAATGGATTTATCAACTGAGAAATAAAGTTATACAGAAATGATCATGAACTCTTCAAGATGATAATGAAAAGAAAAAAGGTAATATTTCATATAAAATTATATCCTCCTATATAAATTATATTCCTCCTCAGATGATTATTTAACATGTTTATTATTGTGGGACATTAGTGTGTAAGTGCTACACACACACACACACACACACACACACACACACACACACACACACTTACACACACTTGATCTATAATCCCCTGCAGAGACACTGAAATACAACCTTTTTTGTTTCAAACAGATCATTGAACAATAATAAACAGTGGCGGCTCTAGACGAATTTTACTAGGGGGGCAAAGGAGGGGCCACTATTTAACCAGAGGGGCACATTAAAAATGGCAACATATTTTATTTAAATGTAACGCAAATAAATACAAAATTAATTATTGAAAAAATCTACACAGTAATTTTACACAATCTAAACATGTTAATAAAAAAAAATTATTATTAGTACTCTTATAATATTCAATCAGGCAATCATACATTTCACAATTTAATATTTATATATGAATGTCAAGAATTCAGAAGTGCATATATTTATAATGCTTACACTACACTACACAGAAATAATATACAATTAAATTATGCTTATTTTAAATGTATTGTGCAGGCTAAAAATATAATAAGCTTTTAATAATCTTTCAGTGCGCAAAACCATGATAATATGAAACGCTTCAAAACTGAGCTCACAAAGTGATTTATAAGTCGCTTTGGATAAAAGCGTCTGCTAAATGAATAAATGTAAATGTAAATGTAAAACGTGTGTGATCTAACAGGCACACTTTTAAAAACAGCAACAAACATAAATACAAATACACAAAATAAAAGTAATTTTATTTCCACAGCCTTTTTATCTACAGATCAAGCATTATAATATGAGTATATAATATTGGAGAGAGTTTTACCATGCATCCTGCTGTAAATGGACGAGGTGCGCGCTATTTACTGAATGGAGAATGATTGACAGCCGCAGAGGAGGGAAAACAAGGTTTCCGTAAACTTTAATTTAATGATGTAATTAGTCTTCTGTCCATAACATTAAGCTATGGAATTGCTTCAGATAACCAAGTCACCCAAACTGATGTGAAAAAAACGGGAGGCGCCGAAAAGCGCGATGTTTGCATCCCTGAATATGATTATTAAAGGGTTAGTTCACCCAAAAATGAAAATTATGTCATTAATAACTCACCCTTATGCTGTTCCAAACGTGTAAGACCTCCTTTTATCTTCGGAACACAGTTTAAGATATTCTAGATTTAGCCCGAGAGCTCTCAGTCCCTCCATTGAAGCTGTGTGTACGGTCTACTGTCCATGTCCAGAAAGGTAAGAAAAACATCATCAAAGTAGTTCATGTGACATCAGAGGGTCCGTTAGAATTTTCTGAAGCTTCGAAAATACATTTTGGTCCAAAAATAGCAAAAACGACGGCTTTATTCAGCATTGTCTTCTCTTCCGTGTCCATGTCTCTGATGGCACATGGACTACTTTGATGATGTTTTTCTTACCTTTCTGGACATGGACAGTAGACCGTACACACAGCTTCAATGGAGGGACTGAGAGCTCTCGGACTAAATCTAAAATATCTTAAACTGTGAAGATAAAAGAAGTCTTACATGTTTGGAACAGCATAAGGGTGAATTATTAATGACATAATTTTCATTTTTGGGCGAACTAACCCTTTAATGTTCCTAAGTGTTTGGGTGCGCTGCACTAATTTACCCATGTAGAAGGTTGTGTCAGATTAGTTCTGCTTTTGGCGCTCGCGTGTAAAATCATATTACTTTTTTTTTCAGCACGGGGGTGGCCAGGGACATGTCTACAGAGGCACGGGCCTCCCTAGGCCTCCGTGTAGAACTGCCACTGATAATAAATGAAGTACCTGAAGCTGACAATGAAGTAAATGTATAGTAATTAGCACAGATGATTAATTTAGCGCTGTAAACGCGTGTGTGAGGGGCCGAGAGGCGCCGCGGAGCGTCAGACGCGCGTGAGGACCAAACACAGCAGAACGGTGGGACATTTCACTCTTCTTATTATTTCTCTTTTACTATAGCGATTTATTTAAAGTGAATAATATGAAAAGCGAGTACAATGGTACAACAACATACCGGTATAATAGAGTTATAATAGCATAAAATTATATGTATAATATGAATTATACCATAACATAACAAGTCAGTTTGGGGTTCGCGAATCATTTGAGTCAGTTTGGATCGCGAATCATTTGAGTCAATTTGGGAGTTCGGAGTGGCTTCGCAGATCATTTGAATCAGTTTGGGAGTTCGTAGCTGGTTCGCGAATCATTTGAGTCAGTTCGGGAGTTCGGAGCCGGAATCGCGAATCATTTGCATGAGTTCGGGAGTTCATAGTGGGTTCGCGAATCATTTGAGTCAGTTCGGGAGTTCGGAGCAGGATCGCGAATCATTTGAATGAGTTCCCGAGTTCGTAGCGGGTTCGCGAATCATTTGAGTCAGTTCGGGAGTTTGGAGCTGGTTCGTGAATCATTTGAGTCAGTTCGGGAGTTTGGAGCTGGATCGCGAATCATTTGAATGAGTTCCCGAGTTCGTAGCGGGTTCGCGAATCATTTGAGTCAGTTCGGGAGTTCAAAGCGGGTTAGACCCTATGGATCTATATAGAACTCCAATGAACCCTTTTTTTCTAAGAGTGTTGTCCAGTGTTGGGCAGTATTGCCTTTATTAGTAACGCGTTACTGTAACGCACTTACTTTTGACAGTAACTAATACTGTAACGCATTACTTTTTAAATAAATTAACTCCGTTACCGTTACCATATGGTGCATTTTCCGTGACTTTTTTAAAAAATTAATTAATTTTGACTGAAGTGCAGCCTAACCTGTTTGCAGCAGCGACGCATTGTAGGATTGTTGGATGCCAACCACAAATTTATAATCTGCGCGCACACTTTCGCAATCCGTTCCCATGGATTTGTAAACTGTAGCCTACTCACATATTCATGCAGCAAGCTCCTACATGTTAACTTACAGTTTAAATGAATATTATTATGTGGAATGGGTCTACAGCAAAGTGTCTTAAGTGATTCTCTGTATGTTTTTCTCATGCAGGTGAAACATAGTTGAAAACATGCAGCCTGTCTGTGGAGTCACCGGCTTTCAGTCAGCTCCTTAGCATGATAACATAGATTTCATTTTTAAACAGCATCTTTATACATACATATACATATGTATATGTATGTTTCTCAAAATTGATTCTGTATAATTCAGATTGCTTTCATTTATTTATTTCAAAATGTTTTGTGTTATGTTGCCCATTGTTGATAGTTTTCATACTTAAGCTGTGAAAGGAACATTTTTAAGGGCTCAACACAGCAGCTTTTATGATGCAGAAGCCACTTTAGTTTTTGATTCTGAATATATTATTCAGGTGTTTTGTTAGTTATTTCAGAAATCCTTGTGATATACAGTCGTGGCCAAAAGTTTTGCGAATTACATAAATATTAGTTTTCAAAAGGTTTGCAGCTAAACTGCTTTTAGATCTTTGTTTCAGTTGTTTCTGTGAGGTACTGAATTACAAGCACTTCATATGTTTCAAAGGCTTTTATCAACAATTACATGACATTATCCAAAGAGTCAGTATTTGCAGTGTTGAACCTTCTTTTTCAGGACCTCTGCAATTCGACTGGGCATGCTCTGAATCAACTTATGGGCCAAATCCTGACTGATAGCAACCCATTCATTTATAATCACTTCTTGGAGTTTGTCAAAATTAGTGGGTTTTTGTTTGTCCACCTGCCTCTTGAGGATTGACCACAAGTTCTCAATGGGATTAAGGTCTGGGGAGTTTCCAGGCCATGGACCCAAAATTTCAACATTCTGGTCCCCAAGCCACTTAGTTTTCACTTTTGCCTTATGTGCCATAATGATGGTGCTCCATCGTGCTGGAAAATGCTTTGTTCTTCACCAAACTTTTGTTGGATTGTTGGAAGAAGTTGCTGTTGGAGGGTGTTTTGGTACCATTCTTTATTCATGGCTGTGTTTTGGGGCAGAATTGTGAGTGAGCCCACTCCCTTGGATGAGAAGCGATCCTGGCACTTGCTGGACTTTCTTGGACGCCCTGAAGCCTTCTTTACAAGAATTGAACATCTTTCCTTGAAGTTATTTATGATCCTATAAATTGTTGATTTAGGTGCAATCTTAGTAGCCACAATGTCGTTGCCTGTGAAGCCATTTTTATGCAACGCATAAACGTATTTCTTTGCAGGTCACCATAGTTAACAATGGAAGAACAATGATTTCAAGCATCACCCTCCTTTTAACATGTCAAGTCTGCCATTCTAACCCAATCAGTCTGACACAATTATCTCCAGCCTTGTGCTCGTCAACATTCTCACCGGAGTTAACAAGACGATTAGTGAAATGATCTCAGCAGGTCCTTTAATGACAGCAATGAAATGCAGTGGAAAGGTTTTTTTGGGATTAAGTTAATTTAACTATGCAATTCATCTGATCACTCTTCATAACATTCTGGAATATATGCAAATTGCTATTATAAAAACTTTAGCAGCAACTTTTCCAATTTCCAATATTTAGATTATACAATATTCAGTTTGTGCTGGTTTGCCTCAATCAAAATAATGTTTAAAATTACTTTCTGTTTTACTTTGTGTTTGTATAGACCATAACGCATAAAAGCGCATTAATGAGAACATTAAAGAAAGTTCTTTAAAAAAAGTAACTAAAAAGTTACTTTTAACACTAATGCATTACTTTTTGGTGTAAGTGATCAACAAAGTAATAGAGTTACTTTTTAAATTAAGTAACTAGTAACTGTAACTAGTTATTATTTCTTAGTAACTAGCACAACACTGGTGTTGTCATAACGCTCACTTTGGAGATTGAAAATGTTTCTTTTTTGAGACCCCAGGAGCCTACATTCAGACCCAGATAAGAGGTGGAAGTTCAAAAGAGGAATCTTTATATTACCAAACTGCAGGGAGAGGAAGAGTAGATATAAGTCATGATCTGCAAGATTAACCACAATCTGAGGCATCGGAGCGTGTTTGCAAAACATTTGATTCAGATCGGGACTCCGAAACGCGTTTCGCGAATCATTTAATCGGGGCTTCGGAGGGAGTTCGCAAAACATTTGATTCAGATCTGATCTCCGGATCGCGTTTCGCAAAATCATTTGATCTGGGCTTCGGAGCGAGTTCGCAAATCATTTGATCCAGATTGGGACTCCGAAGCGCGTTTCGTGAATCATTTGATCGGGGCTTCGGAGCGAGTTTGCAAAACATTTGATTCAGATCGGGACTCCGAAGCGTGTTTCGCGAATGATTTGATCGGGGCTTGGGAGCGCATTTGCAAACCATTTGATTCTATCATGTAGGCTACTAGATCAAGTTTAATAAAGAGAAAAGAGAAAATGTTGGTTAAAACCCTGGCTGAGAAGGTAACAAAAGCTTAAACTTACTGGAAGATAGCAAAATTTGCTCATCACAAAGCAGACAAGTTACTAGCAGGTGAAGAGAAGCATGGTGTCACTAGCAAGTGAGTAGATGATGATGATGTCACTAGCAGGTGTGTAGATGATGCTGATGTCACTAGCAGGTGTGTAGATGATGCTGATGTCAATAGCAGGTGTGTGGATGATGCTGATGTCACTAGCAGGTGTGTGGATGATGCTGATGTAACTAGCAGGTGTGTAGATGATGCTGATGCCACTAGCATGTGTGTGGATGATGCTGATGTAACTAGCAGGTGTGTAGATGATGCTGATGTCACTAGCAGGTGAGGAGGAGCATGATGTCACTAGCAGGTGTGTAGATGATGCTGACATCACTAGCATGTGTGTGGATGATGCTGATGTAACTAGCAGGTGTGTAGATGATGCTGATGCCACTAGCATGTGTGTAGATGATGCTGACGTCACTAGCATGTGTGTGGATGATGCTGATGTAACTAGCAGGTGTGTAGATGATGCTGATGTCACTAGCAGGTGAGGAGGAGCATGATGTCACTAGCAGGTGTGTAGATTATGCTGACGCCACTAGCATGTGTGTAGATGATGCTGATGTCACTAGCATGTGTGTAGATGATGCTGATGTCACTAGCAGGTGTGTAGATGATGCTGATGTCACTAGCAGGTGTGTAGATGATGCTGATGTCACTAGCATGTGAGTAGATGATGCTGACGTCACTAGCAGGTGTGTAGATGATGCTGATGTCACTAGCAGGTGTGTAGATGATGCTGACGTCACTAGCAGGTGAGGAGGAGCATGATGTCACTAGCAGGTGAGGAGGAGCATGATGTCACTAGCAGGTGAGTATATGATGCTGATGTCACTAGCAGGTGAGTATATGATGCTGATGTCACTAGCAGGTGTGTAGATGATGCTGACGTCACTAGCATGTGAGTAGATGATGCTGATGTCACTAGCAGGTGTGTAGATGATGCTGATGTCACTAGCAGGTGTGTAGATGATGTCACTAGCAGGTGTTTTTTCCAGCTCCTTTACTTTTCCCATGCCTCAGCAAGAGCACTTAATTAACATAAAGCAAACAACAATACATGTATTATTTTGTGTTAAACATTACACTTTAATAAAAACAACTCATTAATTTGGAAAGTTACTATCACATTTATGCAAAAATATAACAGTTACTTAGAAAATTAATTCAAAGTTAAATAACCTACAAACCATTATAAAATCATTTGAATTCTGCTTGTACAACAGGTGTTTGTTCAACTGCTCGTATTTCCTACATTGTTGTGGATTTTATTGATAACTTTAAATGTCTTTTTTAATTCTGTGTGACTTAAGCCAGAAAAAGAGCAGTATAAAAGGGTGATGGCAAAAGTATAAAAACACCGCTTCACTAACCTGCTTGACTGTTAGCATAACTGCTACCATGTGCTACATTAAATGTATAACGTTACATCTAACAATACAAATAAAACATATATTATACATATTATACTATATTTGATTAATGACTATAGTTGCACGATAAGCTTTTAATATTGTTTTAGTTAACACATTACACTCACCTGGGACAGGACGGTTGTTGTAATCGTGCTCCTGCCCCATCTCGGCATTTACTGCTCTGCACCACAAACATCCCGTTTTGACGCGTGATTTAACGTCTCCGAGACTTGTCCACGCAAACCTGGAAGGCACAAAACATTTGATCCAGATCGGGACTCCGAAGCGCGTTTCGCGAATCATTTGATCGGGGCTTCGGAGTTTGCAAAACATTTGATTCAGATCGGGACTCCGAAGCGTGTTTCACGAATCATTTGATCGAGGCTTTGAAGTTCGCAAAATTTTTGATCCAGATCGGGACTCCGAAGCGCGTTTCGCGAATCATTTGATCGGGGCTTCGGAGTTCGCAAAACATTTGATTCAGATCGGGACTCCGAAGCGCGTTTCGCGAATCATTTGATCGGGGCTTCGGAGTTCGCAAAACATTTGATTCAGATCGGGACTCCGAAGCGCGTTTCGCGAATCATTTGATCGGGCCTTCGGAGTTCGCAAAATATTATATTCAGATTTGGACTAGCACGTTTCACGACAGCAAGCAGTTTGGGCCCAGATGTGGGCCAGATCTGGGCCAAAACTGTTTGCTGCCTGGGTTTGATCGGGGCTTCAGAGCGAGTTCGCAAAACATTTGATTCAGATCTGGACTCCGAAGCGCGTTTCGCGAATCATTTGAGATCAGGCCTTTAGAGCGGATTTGCAAAGCATTTGATTCTATCATGTACTTGTCTAGATTAACTTTTAATAAATAGAAAAGAGGTTTAGAGACAAATTTTTGTTAATAGCCTGTTATTAATCCTACAGTCCATAGCATCAGTAACTGTATAATTTAGTAAGGGAAAATTAAAACAAAATAGGTTGAGTTTCAATTTTTATTTTATTTATGTAGCAATGGTCATCTTAACCTCTGTGCAGTGTTCAGGGCATTTCAGTTAAATTCTAATTCATCTAAATGACATGACACTTAATGACTTTACCAAAACAGAAATTGGGATGTCTGATAGTATATTAGTGTAATAAAATCACTCAGAATGTTCATATAGTGCTTTTGTTTAAAATTGTAATTTTAAATGTTTTCCAGTAAATGGCAGAAATGTACCACTTAAGTAAGGCAAATTTTTATATGACCATGTATGAAAGCAAGAAATGTAGATATACTTTAAAGTTAACGACATATTTATTTTGTATAAGCATTTCATATAAACATGTAATACTTTTTTTTCAAAAATGTAACATTTAAACAAATTCCATATCAACTGTATAGTAAAAACATTAAAAGAAGTGATGTTACAATTCATGATTGTCTATATTTTGGTGTTTTTAATTTCACCTCTTAAAGCACTTTCTTTTATCATTGCAAATATCCGTATTCAACATTTTGGGATTAAAACATCAAAACATTATTCATTTGTGATTGCAGGTTAAATGCATTTATATCTTGCATTAAACAGTATGTGTAAACATCTGCCGGGGTCTGTAGAGAGAGATGTGTAGAGGATTAAAACTTGAGCCAGAGGTTCTTCACCGCTATGAGGAGACCTTTAACGTTAACGTTCTTCCATCTGGTCTCATCATCCATCCTGATGCTCCACACCTTGGTGCAGATGGCAAAGTGGTGGACCCAAATGAAGAACCTCTCTGTGGCCTGGTAGAGGTTAAGTGCCCTGATGTGAAAGAAATCGGAGAGGCATCCCACGTTGAGTTTATTGGGGACCATGCAAAACTGAGAAAGAAACACACAATTGGCATTCCCTGGTCAGCTGATGGTTACTGTCTTAGTTAACCTGGTGTGATCTTGTGACAAGTTCAAGAGGTGACTTCCATGTGGAGAGGGTATGGAGAGATGACGAGCTGATCACAGAGATCACGACTAAAGCTGTTGAATTCTACTTTGGCATATACATTAATTTTTTGCTAGGAAGAAAATAGGCATGAAAAATTTACCAACAAATGATGTTCCTGTTCTATAGTGAATGTAGTTCTATAGTGTTCTATTACAAGAAAAAACAGTTGCCCCAATAAGTCATGCTTCAATTAATTATATTTTATTGTTATTTATGTAATATTGTTGCAACATACCCACCCCAAACTGGAAAGATATGTCAGGAGGGGTTGGTGATTTCTGATGTGTTCAGAATCTGAAACGATATTGCAGATCATAAGTCAAAGTAAAGAGTTAGTTTTTTAAATTTTCCCCCTAAAATCTAAGCATTAAATTCAGCAAAAAAAGCACACTGAGAACTATGTGAAAGATTATATGTATAATGTTGGTTAAAACCCTGGCTGATAAGGTAACAAAAGCTTAAACTTACTGGAAGATAGCTAAATTTAGCTAAATTTGCTCATCACAAAGCAGACAAGTTACTAGCAGGTGAGGAGGAGCATGGTGTCACTAGCAAGTGAGTATATGATGCTGATGTCACTAGCAGGTGTTTTTTCCAGCTCCTTAATTTTTCCCATGCCTCAGCAAGAGCACTTAATTAACATAAAGCAAACAACAATACATGTATTATTTTGTGTTAAACATAATACTTTAATAAAAACAAATCATTAATTTGGAAAGTTATGATCACATTTATGCAATAATATACCAGTTACTTAGAACATCAATTCAAAGTTAAATAACCTACAAACCATTATAAAATAATTTGAATTCTGCTTGTACAACAGGTGTTTGTTCAACTGCTCGTATTTCCTACATTGTTGTGGATTTTATTTATAACTTTAAATGTCTTTGTTAATTTTGTGTGACTTAAGCCAGAAAGAGAGCAGTATTAAAGGGTGATGGCAAAAGTATAAAAACTAGGGATGCACCGAATCCAGATTTTTGGGGTTCGGCCGAATACCGAATCCACTGTTTAAGATTCGACCGAATCCGAATCCTACTCGCATCCTTATTCCATTAACACAGTAAAACACATTGATGAAGTAAACAACGTCCACAGCAATGTATTTTATTTTATTTTAAATGTAAAAGAAAAAAAAAAGAAAAAAAAAAATAGAATAGGCAACATTATGCCAGGGTGACAAGTGAGAAAAACTTTTTTGACAATCACCAAGCTTATGCTTACCCAAGTAAACAACCAAAACCTTTCAATAAAAGTGCAGCAATGCAAAGAAAAGTGTTTTTCTTTTCTTTTTTAAAATCAGAATATGTTTGGTGACTTAACTGAAATGAATGTAATTGAACATTAACTCAATAAACATGGATAGTAGACTGTTTAGTTTTCGTTTATAACAGTAGGATAGGCTACGATTAGAACAGTAGCCAAATATTACGAAAAATATTACGGAAGATCACACACATCTCCTGCATCATAATTAAATTAACGTAAAACCAATAATCTTTCACATGAAATTAGAGTTTAAATAGAAAAAAAACGCTCTGCATTAACAGGTGATCGGTGTAGCAGTCAATTCTGTTCCCCTCTGAATGTCTGTTCCACTTTACGCAAACATACTACAATTCTTGCGTAGTTGCCGAGTTACTATACGTACAATCAGAACTAGCGTGCGCAAGAAGTGCGACTGGATGTACGGCAAGTCAAATAGTTCAAAATACCGTCCTAAATACTAAACTTGAAAATAGTTTTATGACGAGAGGTTTTTCAACTTGAAATGCATTTCCTTTTTTTATTTTTTTATTACCGATTTCAATGTGATGCTTGATGCTTTTGCTGTTCTGTTTTATACTGTCGTATACTTATTAATTTATGCTCATTTATGTTTACTTTTTTATCATATGCTGTTGTTGTATTTATGTATGCACTGAAAACTTAAAAATCTCTGTGTGTGCAAAACATACATTAGAATAAGTATACAATGAACTATAAATGTTGTGTATAAATCAGAACCCTATGCTCACATGCAAATTTTAATTCATAGTGATCTTTTTACCCTTTATTCAATAAACTATATAGACCTGGATAACAGACTCTGTGCCTTGGTCTGAAAGAATGATCTTTGTTGCCCCAAACCTGTGAAATAAAGTAATGCAGTACACAACTGCTTCATATTTGGTAAGATTAGCATTTTGTGTAATAGTCAATAAATGTAGTACTCATTTACATTGTTGGTCCTTGTGTCTTTCCCCTCTAAATTCATCCTAGCTGTTAACATAATCAGTTTATGTCTCACAGCAATGTTGAAAAGGAAAATATTTAGTAGCCTTAACCATTTATCAACGTCCACCTTCATTCCAGGACAGTAGAATCCAGCTGAAATGGCAAGCTTGCTTTTTTTCTAAATCTAAAATAAAAATCGGCAGGTCTCTTTTTGTCCTAAAGCCACTTTTCTTCTAAACTTTGCACTGTTTTCTGATGAGATGTGATCAAGTTTGCCATCCATTGAAATAGCTTTATTGTTAAAATCTAAACAAATAACCTGCAATGAGGTTCTAAAGGCTCAATTGAAGGAATACACCCATTTAAACTGAAATTAGAAAACAGGTCATTGTCAATGTGCTAGTTGCTTTAAGTCAGTTAAGTATAGTGTCTTGACAAGCACTGACTTTTTGTTAATATCAAGACTTGGTGTATCACTATACCTCACTTTAAACGTGTCAGTGAAGAGAAATTATCACTTAAAGTACTTTGCTTACCATGAGCTTGGAAACTGGAGGAACATCTGCAGGTGAAATATTTCTGCTTTTTTGTTGTTGTTTAAGACAAATGGATAAACACCTTGAATTTTGTAATTTAGAATTTACTCATAAAGGTTGGACACATATGAGGAACTATATTCCACTGTTATCAGTAAGAAGGTAAACAGATTAATCAAATATAATATTAGTTCAAATGTACTGGTGCTCTATATGGAAACAGCAATATAATACCCTGAGTTTGGACGTCAGCATGGACAGATTACACTAATCTGCAATGGAAAAATTAAACTGCAAAAATCGGACATAAGACAAAAATAAAGTAACAACTGAAAGATTAATAAAAAAATAGAACATACACGGGAGTGTGAGAATCATTTTACTACGCTGCAGCAAGAAATGTGTCCCTTTTTGCTTTCCTTACATCCAGGTGCGTCCCCAGCAGTACTGAAAAGTCTTTCACTGGGCACAGAGGTAGATTTTTGCCAGAATTGGAAATCGCTGCTGGTTTGTCTTCCACCACTGAAGAGGAATCAGAGGCTCACCGAAAAAAAACGCTTATCTCCACGTCAGCACCCGATGTCACTGGCTGGCTACGTTACAAATCGTCCCCAGCCGCTCAAGATTCCTGAACGGTTTAGTTTATAGCGAACTGTCGGGTCATGTTCCTCTTCATATAAACACTTTCACACAATCAACGGCCGCGTGACGTCGACCAGCCTAATGCAAGCCTAGGGTTCGGTTCGGTGAAAAAAAAAAAAAAAACTAAGGTTCGACCGAAACCGAACCCCGTCAAAAAGCCCAGTATTCCTGGATTCGGTGCATCCCTAATTAAAACACCGCTTCACTAACCTGCTCGACTGTTAGCATAACTGCTACCAAGTGCTACATTAAATGTATAACGTTACATACAAATAAAACATACTATATTTGTATAGTTGCCGATAAGCTTTTAATATAAGTTATTGTTTTAGTTAACACATTACACTCACCTGGGACTGGACTGCTGTTGTAAAACCATCTCAACATTTACTGCTCTGCACCACAAACATCCCGTTTTGACGCATGATTTAACGTCTCAGCAACTTTTCCACGCAAACCTGGAAGGCACAGCCCACGGTGCGAGATCGACCGTACTCCGACATGGACCACTCCGTGAAGTGCTAAGCACACACTAAAGTACCTTTCCTCACAGTAATTGTCGCCTCCTCCTCTCGCTGTATAGGCCAATTTCAACGCTTTTTTTATTTTCGTCGGTGAGAAAACTATGAAATGATAAATAAGGTTTTTTTTTTTTATCAAAGGCACACTGAACACATTTGATTACTTTTGGTCTCCGCCATTTTTCGGCAAGCAAAGGCTATAGCGCTTTCACTGGAAAATAACTTGACATTCAGAGGGAGTTCGCAAAATATTTGATTCAGATCGGGACTCCGAATCGCGTTTAGCAAATCATTTGTTCAGATCGGGACTCCGAAGCGTGTTTCCCGAATCATTTGTTCAGATCGGGACTCCTGGGTTTTGGAGTTCTCAAAATATTTGATTCAGATCGGGACTCCGAAGCGCGTTTCGTGAATCATTTGATCGGGGCTTCGGAGTTCGCAAAACATTTCATTCAGATCAGGACTCCTAAGCGCGTTTCGCGAATCATTTGATTCCGATCGGAAGCGCGTTTCGTGAATCATTTGATCGGGGCTTCGGAGTTCGCAAAACATTTCATTCAGATCAGGACTCCTAAGCGCGTTTCGCGAATCATTTGATTCCGATCGGAAGCGTGTTTCGTCAATCATTTGATCGGGGCTTCGGAGTTCACAAAACATTTGATTCAGATCGGGACTCCGAATCGCGTTTCGTGAATCATTTGATTCAGATCGGGACTCCGAAGCGCGTTTCGCAAATCATTTGATTGGGGCTTCGGAGTTCACAAAACATTTGATTCAGATCGGGACTCCGAAGCGCGTTTTGCAAATCATGTGATTCAGATCGGGACTCCAAAGCGCGTTTAGATAATCATTTGAGATCAGGTCTTTCGACACACACACACACACACACACACACACACACACACGGTTCTGGTGTCCAAACAACATCAAGGTCTTTATAAACTGTTACAGCACTTACTCAGAGTGACACATAGCATAGCTTTTAGCCTCATGGTTGCAGTTTGAGGTTTAGGAATTAGTGTTTTTTTTTTTTTTTTTTTTTTTTAGCCTTTATGTTTATGTCAGTTTTAGCTAATAATTTTAGCATTTCAACATTTTTGTAAAAAGTTACTACTTTAATTTTAGTACTGTTTTCATTTAATTTATAGTGCTTTTTACTTTACAAATAATTGCAAAACAACTTTACAGAAAATTAAGTTTCTACAATATTTAGTAGTAACTTGCACGATTTATCTATATCATTTTACTTTAGCTTTATTTCAATTACAGAAAACTGTTTCAGTCTTAGTTAACAACAATGACACATAGTTGGTTGCTTTTGGGAATTAGTTAGGAATAAAAGTTTAACTGTGTGTGCTTTTTTTACATATTTATTTTTTTAAATAAAATCTACTAATTATATATTTTTTTGTACGAGTTTCTGTCTTCTGCTGAATGCTAAAAAGATGATGCTTTAAACACCAAACGGTTGATGGTACCCATTCACTTCCATAGTATTTCTTCCTGTAGCATAGAAGTCAATGGGTGCCGTCAACTGTTCGCTCTCAAAAAAACATCTTCTTTAGTGTTCAGCAGGAAAAAAAACACAATATTCAATAATGTCATGGGTAATTCGTGACATATTTTGTTTGCTAAATTAGATTTATAATACGGTTAATTTTTTTTATATAAAACAAAAAACAAATTGCACACAAAAAGTAAATCACTGTGAAACCAAGTATCCACGAGGTTCGGGAAATTTAATTAAACGAGGGAACGAATAATAATAATAATAATAATAATAATATTAAAAATAATAACAACGAAACTGTTTGACGTCGTGCGTCGCAAAATGATTCGATGCTTTCGATTCGAATATATAGCGAATCATTTGAATCAGATCAGGAAATTAACAATGGAAATTAGGAGCATGTTCGCAAATCTTTTGATTCAGATATAGGATATTTAGGCTATCATATACTTCAACTTTTACCTTTTTACATATAACTTTTATTTATATATTATGTGCTGATTTTTTTTTAACTATAAACTTCGAACATTTAAAAAAAAAAAAAAAAAAAAGTAAACATGTTTACTTTACAGGTGCAATCATTCTAACCTAATTCAATTATTAATAAACAAAAGTAGAAAATGTTACAAAGCCAAAGTGTTCAAGATTCAGGATCAGTGTTCGCATAAACTCATTTTCACATGAGGAGGACTGATTCTGAAATACAAGTGCTTTCAGAAACTAAAATACATGTAAGTAAATACACAAAAGTGCTCAAGATAATAGAAAATGACAAATCCCTTGATTATGCTTTCCAATATTAAACTATTTGTTCTCAAACAGGGGAGTTTTATAATCATCAAGACAGTAAAATGAGTAAAAAAAAAAAAAAAAAATTAGTATTATGCCCATGCATTCATATTTTAAATAAGATGATACTGAACAAATGTATAATGATGTTTAAAATCAGCCGAGGCATATTATTTATAGGATACTTCTATGCACTTTTATGTATTGCATGCATGTTCTGTTTTTATGTTATATGCATATATTGTATTTGTACTGTCGCTGTATTTCCATTTGCAACTTCTCACTTTTGAGATAAAGTCTTCTCTTCACTGTATAACATTATCAAATCTTTTATACTGGCTGATAGTCAGTTCAGGGTGTGATTCCAGAGAGCCTTGCGGCCTCATTGAGGAGATTCTCAGCCTCTTTCCTGTAGTTCGGACTCAGTTCTTTGACTCTCCGAGTCTCTCTGAGGTTTTCCCGCAGGTTTTCCACCAGCCGTCTTCGCTCCTGGTGTCTGGATTCAGCTGCTTCGACGTGACTGATCATGCCGTCCTCGGCTCTCAGAAGAGAGTCGATCATTTGGGTGAGTTTAGTGCCGACGGAGATGATGGCTTTGGTGGCTCGGCTCATCTCGGTGATGTTCTCCTGCGTCTGCTTCAGTTCGCCGGGGATCTCAGTGTCTGATTTCACCATCAGAATAAAGTCGTATCCTTTGACCTCCAGACTGATGTGGCACAGCTCTGATGGAGGAAACAGTGATGAGGGCTCTCAATAAAGATGAAATAATTGTGCAAGATGTGGCTTATAAATGAGGGGTATACAGACTCAGTATCCGGTATGATGATGAATTCATTTCTGAATGACTAACTGCAATGAATAATTCAATGCATAATAATAACATCTAACACACAAACAAAACAATTACACAGCCATGCATCTTGAAGAAAGAAAATCTGATGGGCAAAAAATACCTAATATTAGCTAACTTGATGATGCTTAAAAACTGTTTTTTTTTTCTTCTTCACAAAAATAATATGTGTGTGTGTTTTAATGCATTAATCAAAATAACAAAAGCACTCAAATTTTTTTAATTTTAATGACAAACAGAAGTATTCTAAATGTATAAATTTAACTTACATTCTATAAAGGAGTGACCATTTTCAAATCAGTGTTTTTTTAGTACATATTATTAAAGTTCATATATTGAATTTTATTTTATTTTTATATTTTCTGCTTTTATGTAAATTTCTGTTTTATTTTTATTTTTATTTTGTTGTGTGTTTTTGACTTATTTGTTTTTATTGATTCATTTTTATTTCCCATTTTGTTTTTAGTTATTTTAGTGCATCAAAACAAACTAAATAAAAAAGGTAAATGTTACCTTGTTAACTAGCTGAAATAAAATAAAATTAGATTTTTATTTGATTTATTTTAATTTTAATTAATGAAAATGTTAGGCACAGCACGGTGCGAGATCGACCGTACTCCGATTGGACATGGACCACTCCGTGAAGTGCTAAGCACACACTAAAGTACCTTTCCTCACAGTAATTGTCGCCTCCTCCTCTCGCTGTATAGGCCAATTTCAACGCTTTTTTATTTTCGTCGGTGGGAAAACTATGAAATGATAAATAAGGTTGTTGTTTTTTTTGTTTTGTTTTTTATCAAAGGCACACTGAACACATTTGATTACTTTTGGTCTCCGCCATTTTTCGGCAAGCAAAGGCTATAGCGCTTTCACTGGAAAATAACTTGAGATTCAGAGGGAGTTCGCAAAATATTTGATTCAGATCGGGACTCCGAATCGCGTTTCGCGAATCATTTGTTCAGATCGGGACTCCGAAGCGCGTTTCGCGAATCATTTGTTCAGATCGGGACTCCGAATCGCGTTTCGCGAATCATTTGTTCAGATCGGGACTCCGAAGCGCGTTTCGCGAATCATTTGATCAGGGTTTCGGAGTTCTCAAAATATTTGATTCAGATCGGGACTCTGAATCGCGTTTCGCGAATCATTTGTTCAGATCGGGACTCCGAAGCGCGTTTCGCGAATCATTTGATCGGGGTTTCGGAGTTCTCAAAATATTTGATTCAGATCGGGACTCCGAATCGCGTTTAGAGAATCATTTGAGATCAGGTCTTTCGACACACACACACACACACACACACACACGCGCACACGGTTCTGGTGTCCAAAAAACATCAAGGTCTTTATAAACTGTTACAGCACTTACTCAGAGTGACACATAGCATAGCTTTTAGCCTCATCATTGCAGTTTGAGGTTTAGGAATTAGTTTTTTATTTATTTATTTTTTTAGCCTTTATGTTTATGTCAGTTTTAGCTAATAATTTTAGCATTTCAACATTTTTGTAAAAAGTTACTACTTTAATTTTAGTACTGTTTTCATTTAATTTATAGTGCTTTTTACTTTACAATCATTGCAAAACAACTTTACAGAAAATTAAGTTTCTACAATATTTAGTAGTAACTTGCACGATTTATCTATATCATTTTACTTTAGCTTTATTTCAATTACAGAAAACTGTTTCGGTCTTAGTTAATGACACATAGTTGGTTGCTTTTGGGAATTACTAGTTAGGAATAAAAGTTTAACTGTGTGTGCTTTTTTTACATATTTATTTTTTTAAATAAAATCTACAAATTATATATTTTTTTTGTACGAGTTTCTGTCTTCTGCTGAATGCTAAAAAGATGATGCTTTAAACACCAAACGGTTGATGGTACCAATTCACTTCCATAGTATTTCTTCCTGTAGCATAGAAGTCAATGGGTGCCGTCAACTGTTCGCTCTCAAAAAAACATCTTCTTTAGTGTTCAGCAGGAAAAAAAACACAATATTCAATAATGTCATGGGTAATTTGTGACGTGTTTTGTTTGCTAAATTAGATTTATAATACGGTTAATTTTTTTTATATAAAACAAAAAACAAATTGCACACAAAAAGTAAATCATTGTGAAACCAAGTATCCATGAGGGTATCCACGTTCGGGACCATTTAATTAAAGGAGGGAACGAATAATAATAATAATAATAATAATATTAAAAATAATAATAACGAAACTGTTTGACGTCGTGCGTCGCAAAATGATTCAATGCTTTCGATTCGAATATATAGCGAATCATTTGAATCAGATCAGGAAATTAACAATGGAAATTAGGAGCATGTTCGCAAATCTTTTGATTCAGATATACGATATATAGGCTATAATATACTTCAACTTTTACCTTTTTACATATAACTTTTATTTATATATTATGTGCTGAATTTTTCTAAATGTTCAAACTTCGAACATTTAGAAAAAAAATTATAAAAAAAGTAAACAGATGTTTACTTTACAGGTGCAATCATTCTAACCTAATTCAATTAGGCTTTGGTGGCCCGGCTCATCTCGGTGATGTTCTCCTGCGTCTGCTTCAGTTCGCCGGGGATCTCAGTGTCTGATTTCACCATCAGACTAAAGTCGTATCCTTTGACCTCCAGACTGATGTGGCACAGCTCTGATGGAGGAAACAATGATGAGGGCTCTCAATAAAGATGGAAATAATTGTGCAGGATGTGGCTTATAAATGAGGGGTATACAGACTCAGTATCCGGTATGATGATGAATTCATTTCTGAATGACTAACTGCAATGAATTTTTGTCCTAAAGCCACTTTTCTTCTAAACTTTACATTGTTTTCTGATGAGATGTGATCAAGTTTGCCATCCATTGAAATAGTTTTATTGTTAAAATCTAAACAAATAACCTGCAATGAGGTTCTAAAGGCCCAATTGAAGGAATACACCCATTTAAACTGAAATTAGAAAACAGGTCATTGTCAATGTGCTAGTTGCTTTAAGTCAGTTAAGTATAGTGTCTTGACAAGCACTGACTTTTTGTTATTATCAAGACTTGGTGTATCACTATACCTCACTTTAAACGTGTCAGTGAAGAGAAATTATCACTTAAAGTACTTTGCTTTCCATGAGCTTGGAAACTGGAGGAACATCTGCAGGTGAAATATTTCTGCTTTTTTGTTGTTGTTGTTGTAGAAGACAAATGGATAAACACCTTGAATTTTGTAATTTAGAATTTACTCATAAAGGTTGGACACATATGAGGAACTATATTCCACTGTTATCAGTAAGAAGGTAAACAGATTAATCAAATATAATATTAGTTCAAATGTACTGGTGCTCTATATGGAAACAGCAATATAATACCCTGAGTTTGGACGTCAGCATGGACAGATTACACTAATCTGCAATGGAAAAATTAAACTGCAAAAACTCGAACATAAGACAAAAATAAAGTAACAACTGAAAGATGAATAAAAAAATAGAACATAAACGGGAGTGTGAGAATCATTTTACTACGCTGCAGCAAGAAATGTGTCCCTTTTTGCTTTCCTTACATCCAGGTGCGTCCCCAGCAGTACTGAAAAGTCTTTCACTGGGCACAGAGGTAGATTTTTGCCAGAATTGGAAATCGCTGCTGGTTTGTCTTCCACCACTGAAGAGGGTCCTCTCTAAAAGGAATCAGAGGCTCACCGAAAAAAACGCTTATCTCCACGCCAGCACCCGATGTCACTGGCTGGCTACGTTACAAATCGTCCCCAGCCGCTCAAGATTTCTGAACGGTTTAGTTTATAGCGAACTGTCGGGTCATGTTCCTCTTCATATAAACACTTTCACACAATCAACGACCGCATGACGTCGACCAGCGTAACGCAAGCCTAGGGTTCGGTTTGGTGAAAAAAAAAAAAACTAAGGTTCGACCGAAACCGAACCCCGTCAAAAAGCCCAGTATTCGGCCGAATCCGAATCCTGGATTCGGTGCATCCCTAATTAAAACACCGCTTCACTAACCTGCTCGACTGTTAGCCTAACTGCTACCAAGTGCTACATTAAATGTATAACGTTACATACAAATAAAACATACTATATTTGTATAGTTGCCGATAAGCTTTTAATAGAAGTTATTGTTTTAGTTAACACATTACACTCACCTGGGACTGGACGGCTGTTGTAAAACCATCTCAACATTTACTGCTCTGCACCACAAACATCCCGTTTTGACGCGTGATTTAACGTCTCAGCAACTTTTCCACGCAAACCTGGAAGGCACAGCCCACGGTGCGAGATCGACCGTACTCCGACATGGACCACTCCGTGAAGTGCTAAGCACACACTAAAGTACCTTTCCTCACAGTAATTGTCGCCTCCTCCTCTCGCTGTATAGGCCAATTTCAACGCTTTTTTTTATTTTCGTCGGTGGGAAAACTATGAAATGATAAATAAGGTTTTTTTTTATTATTATTATTTTTTTTTTTATCAAAGGCACACTGAACACATTTGATTACTTTTGGTCTCCGCCATTTTTCGGCAAGCAAACGCTATTTCACTGGAAAATAACTTGAGATTCAGAGGGAGTTCGCAAAATATTTTATTCAGATCGGGACTCCGAATCGCGTTTCGCGAATCATTTGTTCAGATCGGGACTCCGGGGTTTCGGAGTTCTCAAAATATTTGATTCAGATCGGGACTCCGAAGCGCGTTTCGTGAATCATTTGATCGGGGCTTCGGAGTTTGCAAAACATTTGATTCAGATCGGGACTCCGAATCGCGTTTCGCGAATCATTTGTTCAGATCGGGACTCCGGGGTTTCGGAGTTCTCAAAATATTTGATTCAGATCGGGACTCCGAAGCGCGTTTCGTGAATCATTTGATCGGGGCTTCGGAGTTTGCAAAACATTTGATTCAGATCGGGACTCCGAAGCGCGTTTCGCGAATCATTTGATTCAGATCGGGACTCCGAATCACGTTTCGTGAATCATTTGATTCAGATCGGGACTCCGAAGCGCGTTTCGCGAATCATTTGATTCAGATCGGGACTCCGAATCACGTTTCGTGAATCATTTGATTCAGATCGGGACTCCGAAGCGCGTTTCGCAAATCATTTGATTGGGGCTTCGGAGTTCACAAAACATTTGATTCAGATCGGGACTCCGAAGCGCGTTTCGCGAATCATTTGATTCAGATCGGGACACCTAAGCGCGTTTAGAGAATCATTTGAGATCAGGTCTTTCGACACACACACACACACACACACACATACACACTCACACACACGGTTCTGGTGTCCAAACAACATCAAGGTCTTTATAAACTGTTACAGCACTTACTCAGAGTGACACATAGCATAGCTTTTAGCCTCATGGTTGCAGTTTGAGGTTTAGGAATTAGTTTTTTTTTTTTTTTTTTTTTTTTAGCCTTTATGTTTATGTCAGTTTTAGCTAATAATTTTAGCATTTCAACATTTTTGTAAAAAGTTACTACTTTAATTTTAGTACTGTTTTCATTTAATTTATAGTGCTTTTTACTTTACAAATCATTGCAAAACAACTTTACAGAAAATTAAGTTTCTACAATATTTAATAGTAACTTGCACGATTTATCTATATCATTTTACTTTAGCTTTATTTCAATTACAGAAAACTGTTTCAGTCTTAGTTAACAACAATGACACATAGTTGGTTGCTTTTGGGAATTACTAGTTAGGAATAAAAGTTTAACTGTGTGTGCTTTTTTTACATTTTTTTTTTTTTAAATAAAATCTACAAATTATATATATTTTTTGTACGAGTTTCTGTCTTCTGCTGAATGCTAAAAAGATGATGCTTTAAACACCAAACGGTTGATGGTACCCATTCACTTCCATAGTATTTCTTCCTGTAGCATAGAAGTCAATGGGTGCCGTCAACTGTTCGCTCTCAAAAAAACATCTTCTTTAGTGTTCAGCAGGAAAAAAAACACAATATTCAATAATGTCATGGGTAATTCGTGACATGTTTTGTTTGCTAAATTAGATTTATAAGTACATACTGTTATTTTTTTTTTTATATATAAAACAAAAAACAAATTGCACACAAAAAGTAAATCACTGTGAAACCAAGTATCCACGAGGGTATCCACGTTTGGGACCATTTAATTAAACGAGAGAACGAATAATAATAATAATAATAATAATATTAAAAATAATAATAACGAAACTGTTTGACGTCGTGCGTCGCAAAATGATTCGATGCTTTCGATTTGAATAGCGAATCATTTGAATCAGATCAGGAAATTAACAATGGAAATTAGGAGCATGTTCGCAAATCTTTTGATTCAGATATACGATATTTAGGCTATCATATACTTCAACTTTTACCTTTTTACATATAACTTTTATTTATATATTATGTGCTGAATTTTTTTTAACTATAAACTTTGAACATTTAGAAAAAAAATAATAAAAAAATTAAACAGATGTTTACTTTACAGGTGCAATCATTCTAGCCTAATTCAATTATTAATAAACAAAAGTAGAAAATGTTACAAAGCCAAAGTGTTCAAGATTCAGGATCAGTGTTCGCATAAACTCATTTTCACATGAGGAGGACTGATTCTGAAATACAAGTGCTTTCAGAAACTAAAATACATGTAAGTAAATACACAAAAGTGCTCAAGATAATAGAAAATGACAAATCCCTTGATTATGCTTTCCAATATTAAACTATTTGTTCTCAAACAGGGGAGTTTTATAATCATCAAGACAGTAAAATGAGTAAAAAAAAAAAAAAAAAAAATTCTTATTATGCCCATGCATGCATATTTTAAATAAGATGATACTGAACAAATGTCTAGATCTATAATGATGTTTAAAATCAGCAGAGGCATATTATTTATAGGATACTTCTATGCACTTTTATGTATTGCATGCATGTTCTGTTTTTATGTTATATGCATATTTTGTGTTTGTACTGCCGCTGCATTTCCATTTGCAACTTCTCACTTTTGAGATAAAGTCTTCTCTTCACTGTATAACATTATCAAATCTTTTATACTGGCTGATAGTCAGTTCAGGGTGTGATTCCAGAGAGCCTTGCGGCCTCATTGAGGAGATTCCCAGCCTCTTTCCTGTACTTCGGACTCAGTTCTTTGACTCTCCGAGTCTCTCTGAGGTTTTCCCGCAGGTTTTCCACCAGCCGTCTTCGCTCCTGGTGTCTGGATTCAGCTGCTTCGACGTGACTGATCATGCCGTCCTCGGCTCTCAGAAGAGAGTCGATCATTTGGGTGAGTTTAGTGCCGACGGAGATGATGGCTTTGGTGGCTCGGCTCATCTCGGTGATGTTCTCCTGCGTCTGCTTCAGTTCGCCGGGGATCTCAGTGTCTGATTTCACCATCAGAATAAAGTCGTATCCTTTGACCTCCAGACTGATGTGGCACAGCTCTGATGGAGGAAACAATGATGAGGGCTCTCAATAAAGATGGAAATAATTGTGCAGGATGTGGCTTATAAATGAGGGGTATACAGACTCAGTATCCGGTATGATGATGAATTCATTTCTGAATGACTAACTGCAATGAATTTTTGTCCTAAAGCCACTTTTCTTCTAAACTTTACATTGTTTTCTGATGAGATGTGATCAAGTTTGCCATCCATTGAAATAGTTTTATTGTTAAAATCTAAACAAATAACCTGCAATGAGGTTCTAAAGGCCCAATTGAAGGAATACACCCATTTAAACTGAAATTAGAAAACAGGTCATTGTCAATGTGCTAGTTGCTTTAAGTCAGTTAAGTATAGTGTCTTGACAAGCACTGACTTTTTGTTATTATCAAGACTTGGTGTATCACTATACCTCACTTTAAACGTGTCAGTGAAGAGAAATTATCACTTAAAGTACTTTGCTTACCATGAGCTTGGAAACTGGAGGAACATCTGCAGGTGAAATATTTCTGCTTTTTTGTTGTTGTTGTTGTTGTAGAAGACAAATGGATAAACACCTTGAATTTTGTAATTTAGAATTTACTCATAAAGGTTGGACACATATGAGGAACTATATTCCACTGTTATCAGTAAGAAGGTAAACAGATTAATCAAATATAATATTAGTTCAAATGTACTGGTGCTCTATATGGAAACAGCAATATAATACCCTGAGTTTGGACGTCAGCATGGACAGATTACACTAATCTGCAATGGAAAAATTAAACTGCAAAAACTCGAACATAAGACAAAAATAAAGTAACAACTGAAAGATGAATAAAAAAATAGAACATAAACGGGAGTGTGAGAATCATTTTACTACGCTGCAGCAAGAAATGTGTCCCTTTTTGCTTTCCTTACATCCAGGTGCGTCCCCAGCAGTACTGAAAAGTCTTTCACTGGGCACAGAGGTAGATTTTTGCCAGAATTGGAAATCGCTGCTGGTTTGTCTTCCACCACTGAAGAGGGTCCTCTCTAAAAGGAATCAGAGGCTCACCGAAAAAAACGCTTATCTCCACGCCAGCACCCGATGTCACTGGCTGGCTACGTTACAAATCGTCCCCAGCCGCTCAAGATTTCTGAACGGTTTAGTTTATAGCGAACTGTCGGGTCATGTTCCTCTTCATATAAACACTTTCACACAATCAACGACCGCGTGACGTCGACCAGCGTAACGCAAGCCTAGGGTTCGGTTTGGTGAAAAAAAAAAAAAAAAAAAAAACTAAGGTTCGACCGAAACCGAACCCCGTCAAAAAGCCCAGTATTCGGCCGAATCCGAATCCTGGATTCGGTGCATCCCTAATTAAAACACCGCTTCACTAACCTGCTCGACTGTTAGCATAACTGCTACCAAGTGCTACATTAAATGTATAACGTTACATACAAATAAAACATACTATATTTGTATAGTTGCCGATAAGCTTTTAATAGAAGTTATTGTTTTAGTTAACACATTACACTCACCTGGGACTGGACGGCTGTTGTAAAACCATCTCAACATTTACTGCTCTGCACCACAAACATCCCGTTTTGACGCGTGATTTAACGTCTCAGCAACTTTTCCACGCAAACCTGGAAGGCACAGCCCACGGTGCGAGATCGACCGTACTCCGACATGGACCACTCCGTGAAGTGCTAAGCACACACTAAAGTACCTTTCCTCACAGTAATTGTCGCCTCCTCCTCTCGCTGTATAGGCCAATTTCAACGCTTTTTTTTATTTTCGTCGGTGGGAAAACTATGAAATGATAAATAAGGTTTTTTTTTATTATTATTATTTTTTTTTTTTATCAAAGGCACACTGAACACATTTGATTACTTTTGGTCTCCGCCATTTTTCGGCAAGCAAACGCTATTTCACTGGAAAATAACTTGAGATTCAGAGGGAGTTCGCAAAATATTTTATTCAGATCGGGACTCCGAATCGCGTTTCGCGAATCATTTGTTCAGATCGGGACTCCGGGGTTTCGGAGTTCTCAAAATATTTGATTCAGATCGGGACTCCGAAGCGCGTTTCGTGAATCATTTGATCGGGGCTTCGGAGTTTGCAAAACATTTGATTCAGATCGGGACTCCGAATCGCGTTTCGCGAATCATTTGTTCAGATCGGGACTCCGGGGTTTCGGAGTTCTCAAAATATTTGATTCAGATCGGGACTCCGAAGCGCGTTTCGTGAATCATTTGATCGGGGCTTCGGAGTTTGCAAAATATTTGATTCAGATCGGGACTCCGAAGCGCGTTTCGTGAATCATTTGATCGGGGTTTCGGAGTTCTCAAAATATTTGATTCAGATCGGGACTCCGAAGCGCGTTTCGCGAATCATTTGATCGGGACTTCGGAGTTCACAAAACATTTGATTCAGATCGGGACTCCGAAGCGCGTTTCGCGAATCATTTGATTCAGATCGGGACTCCGAATCACGTTTCGTGAATCATTTGATTCAGATCGGGACTCCGAAGCGCGTTTCGCGAATCATTTGATCGGGGCTTCGGAGTTCACAAAACATTTGATTCAGATCGGGACTCCGAAGCGCGTTTCGCGAATCATTTGATTCAGATCGGGACTCCGAAGCGCGTTTCGCGAATCATTTGATTCAGATCGGGACACCTAAGCGCGTTTAGAGAATCATTTGAGATCAGGTCTTTCGACACACACACACACACACACACACATACACACTCACACACACGGTTCTGGTGTCCAAACAACATCAAGGTCTTTATAAACTGTTACAGCACTTACTCAGAGTGACACATAGCATAGCTTTTAGCCTCATGGTTGCAGTTTGAGGTTTAGGAATTAGTTTTTTTTTTTTTTTTTTTTTTAGCCTTTATGTTTATGTCAGTTTTAGCTAATAATTTTAGCATTTCAACATTTTTGTAAAAAGTTACTACTTTAATTTTAGTACTGTTTTCATTTAATTTATAGTGCTTTTTACTTTACAAATCATTGCAAAACAACTTTACAGAAAATTAAGTTTCTACAATATTTAATAGTAACTTGCACGATTTATCTATATCATTTTACTTTAGCTTTATTTCAATTACAGAAAACTGTTTCAGTCTTAGTTAACAACAATGACACATAGTTGGTTGCTTTTGGGAATTAGTTAGGAATAAAAGTTTAACTGTGTGTGCTTTTTTTACATTTTTTTTTTTTAAATAAAATCTACAAATTATATATATTTTTTGTACGAGTTTCTGTCTTCTGCTGAATGCTAAAAAGATGATGCTTTAAACACCAAACGGTTGATGGTACCCATTCACTTCCATAGTATTTCTTCCTGTAGCATAGAAGTCAATGGGTGCCGTCAACTGTTCGCTCTCAAAAAAACATCTTCTTTAGTGTTCAGCAGGAAAAAAAACACAATATTCAATAATGTCATGGGTAATTCGTGACATGTTTTGTTTGCTAAATTAGATTTATAAGTACATACTGTTATTTTTTTTTTATATATAAAACAAAAAACAAATTGCACACAAAAAGTAAATCACTGTGAAACCAAGTATCCACGAGGGTATCCACGTTTGGGACCATTTAATTAAACGAGAGAACGAATAATAATAATAATAATAATAATATTAAAAATAATAATAACGAAACTGTTTGACGTCGTGCGTCGCAAAATGATTCGATGCTTTCGATTTGAATAGCGAATCATTTGAATCAGATCAGGAAATTAACAATGGAAATTAGGAGCATGTTCGCAAATCTTTTGATTCAGATATACGATATTTAGGCTATCATATACTTCAACTTTTACCTTTTTACATATAACTTTTATTTATATATTATGTGCTGAATTTTTTTTAACTATAAACTTTGAACATTTAGAAAAAAAAAAAAAAAAATTAAACAGATGTTTACTTTACAGGTGCAATCATTCTAGCCTAATTCAATTATTAATAAACAAAAGTAGAAAATGTTACAAAGCCAAAGTGTTCAAGATTCAGGATCAGTGTTCGCATAAACTCATTTTCACATGAGGAGGACTGATTCTGAAATACAAGTGCTTTCAGAAACTAAAATACATGTAAGTAAATACACAAAAGTGCTCAAGATAATAGAAAATGACAAATCCCTTGATTATGCTTTCCAATATTAAACTATTTGTTCTCAAACAGGGGAGTTTTATAATCATCAAGACAGTAAAATGAGTAAAATAATAAAAAAAAAATTATGCCCATGCATGCATATTTTAAATAAGATGATACTGAACAAATGTATAGATCTATAATGATGTTTAAAATCAGCCGAGGCATATTATTTATAGGATACTTCTATGCACTTTTATGTATTGCATGCATGTTCTGTTTTTATGTTATATGCATATTTTGTATTTGTACTGCCGCTGTATTTCCATTTGCAACCTCTCACTTTTGAGATAAAGTCTTCTCTTCACTGTATAACATTATCAAATCTTTTATACTGGCTGATAGTCAGTTCAGGGTGTGATTCCAGAGAGCCTTGCGGCCTCATTGAGGAGATTCTCAGCCTCTTTCCTGTACTTCGGACTCAGTTCTTTGACTCTCCGAGCCTCTCTGAGGTTTTCCCGCAGGTTTTCCACCAGCCGTCTTCGCTCCTGGTGTCTGGATTCAGCTGCCTCGACCTGACTGATCATGCTGTCCTCCGCTCTCAGAATAGAGTCGATCATTTGGGTGAGTTTAGTGCCGACGGAGATGATGGCTTTGGTGGCTCGGCTCATCTCGGTGATGTTCTCCTGCGTCTGCTTCAGTTCGCCGGGGATCTCAGTGTCTGATTTCACCATCAGGATAAAGTCGTATCCTTTGACCTCCAGACTGATGTGGCACAGCTCTGATGGAGGAAACAGTGATGAGGGCTCTCAATAAAGATGAAATAATTGTGCAAGATGTGGCTTATAAATGAGGGGTATACAGACTCAGTATCCGGTATGATGATGAATTCATTTCTGAATGACTAACTGCAATGAATAATTCAATGCAAAATCGTACTAATAACATCTAACACACAAACAAAACAATTACACAGCCATGCATCTTGAAGAAAGAAAATCTGATGGGCAAAAAATACCTAATATTAGCTAACGTGATGATGCTTAAAAACTGTTTTTTTTTTCTTCTCCACAAAAATAATATGTGTGTGTGTTTTAATGCATTAATCAAAATAACAAAAGCACTCAAATTTTTTTATTTTAATGACAAACAGAAGTATTCTAAATGTATAAATTTAACTTACATTCTATAAAGGAGTGACCATTTTCAAATCAGTGGTTTTTTAGTACATATTATTAAAGTTCATATATTGAATTTAATTTAATTTTTATATTTTCTGCTTTTATGTAAATTTCTGTTTTATTTTTTTTTATTTTGTGTGTTTTTGACTTATTTGTTTTTATTGATTCATTTTTATTTCCATTTTGTTTTTATTTTAGTGCATCAAGACAAACTAAATAAAAAAGGTAAATGTTACCTTTATAACTAGCTGAAATAAAATAAAGTTCGATTTTTATTTTATTTCATTTAATTTTAATTAATGAAAATGTTTTATTAATGGTTTTAGTTAACTATAATAACCCTATAATATATTTCATTGAATGTCAAAAGGTTTTTTATTTTAACAAAATCTGTGATTTTCTGTGGCTGTTTGGATGAAGAAAAACATCATGCTCATGTTTTCATTTTCTTCTGTCACTGGCCATAACTCTAACCTTGAAATCATAATTATGCATAAAATAATGTCATGAAAATGGTCTGAGAATTGAAATAACAGCAGTAATCTGGATCAGATTCGGGCAGGAATCATATGCTTGTGTCAGTTTCTTTGCTGATTAAAGGAGACTTATACAAGACTTCTACACCTTTGGTTGTCAGAAGCAAAACAGCTACGAAATGCAATATTTTGTCAGGTACTGTGTTCTGCTGGAGAAAAAAAGATGCTATTTTTGCATTCAGCACCCAAAATTTGTAAGAAACCAGTATAGGATTCCATTCAGCAAATTTGATGCATGTCTAGACGAAGATATGTACAAAACAATATTACCACAGGACACATCACCACTGCACCTGCATGCATCCAAAACATGATTCTGAATGAATTATTAAATGCATTGTGCACAACATAAAACTTTTATCCCTATTGTGTATTCTATTAATCTTAGTCCATTATAAATGAATGAGTTTTGCTGTGTACACTCGTTGCTTTGGCAGGCTGTGCCCCCTGCAGGCCCTGTGAAGATCTTACCATGTTTCTCCTTGATTTTCTTCAGGCATTGAGACAGACTGTCATCGTTTTGGCAGTGGTAGTGGCTTGCGAGAGTCTGAAGATTGTTCTTCATTGTTTCATAATGGTCCTGCTGTTTGTTGAAAGTATCAGCAACGTCAGTAAAACGCTCATCGAGGCCCGGAACGCCAACATGACGAGCTGTAAATCTGCCGCTCTTCTGAACTCCATCTGCTGGAGGATAAACATAGATAGATAGATAGATAGATAGATAGATAGATAGATAGATAGATAGATAGATAGATAGATAGATAGATAGATAGATAGATAGATAGATAGATAGATAGATAGATAGATAGATACTCTGAACTAAATTATAAACACAACCCTTTTGTTTTTGCCCCCATTTTTCAGGAGCTGAACTCAAAGATCTAAGACTTTTTCTGTGTACACAAAAGGCCTATTTCTTTCAAATATTGTTCACAAATCTGTCTAAATCTGTGTTCGTGAGCACTTCTCCTTCGTTGAGATGATCCATCCACCTCACAGGTGTGGCATATTAAGATTCTGACAGCATGATTCTTGCACAGGTGTGTCTTAGGCTGGTCACAATAAAAGGTCACTCTAAAATCTGCAGTTTTATCACACAGCACAATATGTTGCAAGTTTTGAGAGAACATGCAATTGGTATGCTGACTGCAGGAATGTCCACCAGAGTGGATGGAGGTGGGGTTATGGTATGGGCAAGCATATGTTATTGACAACGAACACTGGATTTTATTGATGGCATTTTGAATGCACAGAGATGCCATGACGAGATCCTGAAGCCCATTGTAGACAGACAGATACCTTTAGCTGCTGGTCGTGGTGGTCTTGCAGATTCAGTTTGTGTTCTATTGCTGGACTGAAGCAAAGGTTCTCTCTGTAAGTGACGGAAACCAAAATAATATTAAAGAACACATTCACAGCTAAAAGTAAAGAAAGGCCATTTTAAGTGAATAAACTACTGCAGCACCGAGAATAACAAATCACACGCACAAATGACAAAACAGGAATCATCTCTCAATCATTCAGACAGAATTCCACACACTTATCCTTCGCTTAATGATTACTCTTCTTTCTTGTCAAGCTACACATGACCTGCTTTACAGCGCGTTTACATGCACGTTTTCTTTTATGGATATAAAGTCATAAACCGGTCGACACAGGCAGTTCTTAGCATCTTACTGTAAACATGCAGTGAGAGAAATACTTCTGAGGCTGAAAACAACAAAACTACTAGACTGGCCTACAAAATTATGCTACTTCATATATTTTCCAAGTCTAAAAGCAGTGACAAGGAAGAACGCCGACACTTTTGTCTGCTACAGATCCACCTGATAAACTGTCCTACTTCATAATAATTCATATTTTTAATTTTAATCCACCTGTAAAATCAAATAACCATAAAATAGCCTTCTACCTCAACGTCTCGATCGGGAGAGGAGAAACAACATCCCATTTTTCAGAGTTTTCGGAGTTTTCATTCCCATACAACACTTGAAATGAAAGTTGGGTGTCGATGACGTACAGTCATGTGATGCACGTCACGGACAGGTGAAACAGGTAAAACATTCATTACATTCATTTCATGTGTGATATGAGCATGTGATAGACTACTTTCGTTTTAAGTTAAAGCATCAGTTTAAGTTGAAAAAAAAACAGACAAATAAAAAGTGCAATAAAATAACAGCATTATGCTATTTTTATATTAAAGTATAATAAAAAATAATAATACGTCAACGATAATATTCTTCCCAATGATAGCATAGCATATATATCTATGGTATTAAGAAAATAGCAATTCTGTATTATGGCCTCTAGAGGTCACCATTGACTTACGTTTAATGCGCTCTGTTTTCCTTTTTATTTTGCTTTTAATATTATTAAGCTTTTGCATCATACTTCCATAATTTTTTTTTCTTTAAATAGATTTTTTTTTTTTTGTTATGTCGGCATTGAATAAAATTTTTGTGCATGCTTTTTGAAAACATTTTCATGGTCCTAATACACAGCCATATATATATATATATATTATAGTATAAGTAGATAATAAGTATAATCATGAAAACAAAAGTCATTCTATGGAAAGTGAAGTTTGCACGAATGAGAAATCAGCTGATTTGAGTGCTGACAGTTAACAGCACCTTAGGTAACCATTTCAGGAAGCTCATTTGGTTATGATGTCGAAGTAGGCATCAGTTTGGATTGAGACACATGGTCAGAGATGCTGCGTAGGCTATTAAGCAACTCATTTGGTGTCTAATTTTGCCAAAAATGCACAGCAACTATTGTGACAAAGCCACTGGTTTGTCTTTGACTTTGAGTGCCAAGTGCTTGAAAACACAAAAGCAGGCAGCTAAACAAAGCTTAAGCAGCTGTTGGTAATTTGTCCTCTTTATGTGCGGCTACCTGCTGTGCGGTGGCGCGCTGCGCGGGCGCGTCGGCACCGTATCATTTCGCTGTCACCCACGCGCTGTTTGTTGAGCGCATAAGTGAAGGTTTGCGGAATAAAGCAGTAGCCAATTGATGGGGGACGTCTCCGGATGCAGGTGTTTGTGCTGACAAATGAGAAAAAGCGCTTCACTAGCTACTAATTGAGCAGAAGGCATGGATCGAGACGTGCATTAGTTGTCTGTGGGCGAAGAGACGCGCATCCAACCGGTGCAATCACGCGTCAAACACAACAATAGCACTCAGGATCAGACGAGGCTTATCTTCCAATGACTTAACGCATTCTGCACGCTCCTACACATTACTGAAGTGATTAGAAATGCGATTTAATATTGCATTATGTAGAGAAATCATTAGGCTATGTAGCCTATATATATAGTTGCTTCTGACTTTATTTCAAGATAGTGATGTATTTCAAAGTGAAGCGGAATATTGAACAGAGGGCGGGGTTTTATTTTAGGGAACTGGACAAACGTCATGCATTTTTAAGGAGACACAACAAATCAATATAGGGAAATAAATTATAGATCAATATCCCTATGAAATATGAGTTATTCTTATGAGAATGTTTAAAAATGTTATTAAGAATATATTTTATATATATATATATATATATATATATATTTTTATAAGGATATTTTATAATTTCATTTTAACATAATATTTGTACTATTTTTGTAAATTGAAATTCAAAACAGCATTTTGTCATATATATATTTATAAAAAAATTAAAATTTTCCTTTAGTTTTTAAAAAAGAATATTTATATAACAAATTATGAAAATGGAAGTCAAAACAGCATTTTTCATATATATTTGTAAACAATAAATACAACATTTTAACATTTATTTTGTTTGAATAATATTTGTACTTAAAATACATATAAATAAAAACTGCATTTATGGTATATATTATATATTATATTATAAATAATAATAATAGTAATTTAACGTTTTATTTTGTTTTAAAATAATATATATATATATTTAGAACTTTTCATATATTTGGAATTAATATTCTGAGTGACAGTTCATGTGGAATACAGATCTGTGCTTGAGTAGTTTTTGGAGGTGTGTGTGAGGTCTGTGCTGTGCTCCTGCAGGCCTGGGAGTGTGTAACTGCAGTCTGTGTCCTAATATTATTTTAAAATGAAAAATATATATATTTTTGTTAATTGTATTATTAATTTTATTTTATAATTATTACTTACAATTTTATTTACAAATATGCACAGAAACAAATGTAACTACATTTAAAAAACTATATTTAAAAATTTTCTAATATGACTATTTGAATTATCAACCTAAAAACTACATTTTTTATTATATATATTCGTTTGTAGATATTTTTAATTTAATTATTTAAAAAAAAAAAATTCTGGTATAACTAATTATATTTATCAACTCACAAACCACCCTCACAATAAATATTTATACATTTTATATTTCTTCTATAATTAATTATAGCTTTTTGCAAGCTTTTCATATATATTCATGCAGTGTTCAGCACTAATATGCAAATCAGTTGTTTCTTACTTCATGATGTTACACTGTGTTTGTACTGATTTTATATTTGTTTCAATGAATCATCCTGTTCTCTTGCTAATTAAAGGCAGAGATATCATCATGAGATCCTGTAACAGATGTTTGTGATTACAGAGCGCTTTCTCTCATTTGCACAATTTGTGTTTTTCTCTCGAATTTTTTTTTTTTTTTGGAAAGTAGATTTAATAAAGGTCCTTTTATTTCACATTTTACATGCACAGTTTTTTTTTACATACCATATGTGTACTGATAAAGATTTAATTAATCAAGCACAAATTATAGATGGTTTTTCTTTGTCTTCGATGTTACTCTGGAGGGAATGTGAATGGAGAGAAGTCTATTATAGATGTTAAAACCTCAAACACCATCAGCATCCAGAACATCTTACAATACAATTATTTTCTTTCTTTATTAAATATTATAAAAAAAAACATATTACAGATATTACAGATGCACTATCAAGTAAATAAATAAACAAATCAGTTAATTAAACTGAAACTGTTTTATTTTTATTTTTGCTTATTTTGTCTGGGAAGAGAGATTTTCAAAGTCATTCTTTGGCAGACAGAAATACAGGCAGAGAGACATACATACATACATACATACAGACAGACAGACAGACAGAGACACAGACAGACAGACAGACGTAAAGACATACAAACAGACAGACAGAAAGACAGACAGACATACAGATAGAAAGACAGACAAACAGAGGGAGACACAGACAGACAGACAGACAGAGAGACAGAAAGACAGAAAGACAGACAGTCACAGGCAGACAGACATACATATAGACAGAAAGACATACATATAGACAGAAAGACATACAGACAGACAGACAGAGACACAGACAGACAGACAGAGACACAGACAGACAGAGACATAAACAGAAATACAGACAGACAGAGACACAGACAGACAAACAGACAGACAGAGACACAGACAGACAGACAGACAGACAGAAAGACATAAAGACATACAGACAGACAGACAGAGACACAAACAGACAGAGACAAACAGACAGACAGACAGACAGACAGACAGAGACACAAACAGAAATACAGACAGAGACACAGACAGACAAACAGACAGACAGACAGAGACACAGACAGACAAACAGACAGAAAGACAGAGACACAGACAGACAAACAGACAGACAGAAAGACATAAAGACATACATACAGACAGACAGAGACACAAACAGACAGAGACAAACAGACAGACAGACAGACAGACAGACAGAGACACAGACAGACAGACAGACAGAGACACAGACAGACAGAGACACAGACAGACAGACAGACAGAGACACAGACAGACAGAGACACAGACAGACAGACAGAGACACAGACAGACAGAGACACAGACACAGACAGACAGAGACACAGACAGACAGACAGACAGACAGACAGAGACACAGACAGACAGACACAGACAGACAGACAGACAGACAGACAGACAGACAGAGACACAGACAGACAGACACAGACAGACAGACAGACAGACAGACAGACAGACAGACAGACAGACAGACAGACAGAGACACAGACAGACAGAGACACAGACAGACAGACAGAGACACAGACAGACAGAGACACAGACACAGACAGACAGAGACACAGACAGACAGACAGACAGACAGACAGAGACACAGACAGACAGACAGACAGACAGACAGAGACACAGACAGACAGACACAGACAGACAGACAGACAGACAGACAGACAGACAGACAGACAGACAGAGACACAGACAGACAGAGACACAGACAGACAGACAGAGACACAGACAGACAGAGACACAGACACAGACAGACAGAGACACAGACAGACAGACAGACAGACAGACAGAGACACAGACAGACAGACACACACACACACACACACAGACAGACAGACAGACAGAGACACAGACAGACAGACACAGACAGACAGACAGACAGACAGACAGAGACACAGACAGACACAGACAGACAGACAGACAGACAGACAGACAGATAGTCAGATAGACAGATAGAACTATGAATCTCACAATCTGTTTATCTTCCATTATTAAGTATGAACAGCAAACTGTTGAGACGTGTCAAATAAGACAGGTGCTCCGTTACTGTCTGCATGCAGATGGAGCGAGTGTTAGGTGCGCGCACACACACACACACACACACACACACACACACACACACACACAGAGCAGCTGTTAAAGTGGATAAAGCTTACCTTTGGTGGCGCACTGCAGGTACAGAGCTGTCAATCAAATGGAGAAAAGAACAAAAGAGAGTCGCCCACCTGAACCATCTCCACCTCCACACTGTCATCCCTCACTCCTGCCCTCCATCACCAACTCAACACTCCACACACACCCAGAGAGGAACAACTTCTGCAGTCGGTGATCGGAATGACAGCAGTGTTTGGTCACATGACCTGTCAAGTATTTTTTAAAAATATACTATTTTGTATTATTATTATTATTATTATTATTATTATTATTTATTTACAAATTTCCAATCCAAAACATCACTCTCAGGACATGCACAACTCATGTTCTTTCTAAGACTTCATCTATTCAGCACATTTCTCCAGTTCTCCAATGTCTACACTGGCTCCCAGTGAAGTATTGCATCGACTAAAAAAATTTGCTTCTAACATTTAACGCATTTCACAGCTTTCACAAACTTTTATACTCCTTCACACACTCCCAAATCTTCACGCTCTATTTCTTGTGTTGCTGCATATACACTTAAACACCATGGGAATAACTCCCTCCATCACAATATATGCAACAGTGACAGTCTGTATACTCTTAAATCTCTTTAACCAGACTCTTATAACTTGCTCTTTTTAAGCCTCTAATGTTTTTATGATGTACAGTTGAGGTCAAAAGATTACATATAACTTGCAGAATCTGCAAACTGTTATTTTACCTAAATAAGAGGGATCGTACAAAATGCAGGTCATTTTTTTTTATTTCATACCGACCGGAATAATTTCACATAAAGTACATTTACATATAGTCCACAAGAAAAAATTATAGTTGAATTTATGAAAAATGACCCCGAACAGAATGAAAAAAAAAACTCTTCTAAAATGTTTAGAAAGTGTGTTTTTTTTTTTTTTTTTTTACTTAATGGGAACATTAGCAAAATGCTCTTACATTTTATTGGCATTTCAAACTGGAACGTCTTAATAATGGATTTGTTTCTTAGGTTTTCTTTTCTCAAGACATTAACTGATGGACTGGAGTGGTGTGGATTACTGTGATGTTTTTATCAACAATTTGGACTCTCATTCTGACGGCACCCATTCACTGCAGAGCATCCATTGTAGAGCAAGTGATGCAATGCTACATTTCTCCAAATCTGATGATGAAACAAACTCATCCTAATGTTGAATGGCTTGAGGATGGGTAAATTCTCACCATTTTTGGGAGAAAAACTCCTTTATGAGGTATTTGTAATTGTTTACTAATGTAGGTGACTAATGTTGAAAAAATAAAAGCTCATGCTGCAAATAATAGCACAGACTGAAATAAATAATTAGACATGGACATGGAATATTTAAGACAGAATTACTCACTTTAATTTCAAGTGTTATGCAGGCAAAGTTTTTTTTTTTTTTTTTTACCCATTAACATAACACATTTGTACAAAGTTATTTTAAAAATATCAATAAACTGCAGCCTTTCAGGCTAACCTGGAAAAAAAAAAAACATTATCAAATGCCATGAGGACTAAGGAACATCTTAGAAAAATGATTTACAAATAAGGTGTCACTAGAAAATATTAAAGAAAATCGCTCGCCACAGAAAATATTACCAAAAAAACATCTATTTATAATTGTTTGGTATCAACCACTTCTTTTTAAACTTTTTTTTTTCTCCATTTGAAACACATCATCATGTTGCGAAACGTCAAATAAACGAAAAGCCATGGTTTTACTTCTAAAAGGACCACGTTTAGAAATAACTGAACGGTACTAAATAGAAATTGTTAGCGGAAATGAACCATGCAGCACGTCATCTCTGCATTAACAGCGCACAATACACATTAGCATATACTAATAATAGAAGGATAAATAATAAATTAGACGCGCACACGCAAACGCACGGGCGGCTTGTTACCCTACTCGTGCTGTGTGGGAACACAAACTGGGCTTGAAATGAAACGAAACTCATGGTTAAGAACGCCAAGCCACAGATTTCTCACTATCAAACTCATCTAAGTGGCTTCAGGGTGCGTTTCCCACCCATTCGTGACCTGTGGAGGCAGAGGGAACGTTTTTGAGGGCGTCGGTGCACATAACAGGGTCAAATCTCTTTGGAGAGCGCAAGAAAGTCAACGGGCGACAGGAGGACACATGCACGCGGGTCGGGGACCTTCACAAGGGCTGAAGTGGACACAGTGTTCGCCATCGTGTATAAAAAGCTAAACGCGGTCTCCTGCACACGAATATGTCTGAAAAAACAGTCCCCCTGCCCAACCGTAACGTAGTGGTACTGCAGTGTTTGTTAAGGCATCAGAGTACAGTTTATATGACTTGAGATCAGAGAGAACTTCTTAAACCTATTCTACCCCTCGGTAATGTAAACATGGTAAAGATTGTCTTTAAAGTATTGCTTTCGTTTAACATCGAATGTCTCAGAAAGCTAGATTGTTTTCTTTTTCGTTTATTATTATTATAAATTTTTCTAAAGAAATCGTAACTGGAATGCATTATTTGTAAATCTACTGTGCTTTTCTTTAAATAGCCCGTTTCTATAATCTCGTTTCTCCTTACATAAAAGTTTGACTGTTGAATCATCGGTTTTATATATATATATATGCCTGAATTCTAAAGCGCTCTGAACGTGAGGCCGTGATTGGCTGACGCTTCGCGACATGCTCCAATCACAGACAGCGTCACTTTCTAGCTTGTGCTGCGGCTCTAATCATGCACTAAAGATCCTTCAGGTACTTATCTTTTTAGCCTGATCGTATGGAAACCCACAGATGTCGCGTGAAATTTTGCGATTCTCAAACCCCGAGAATCCATCTGAAACCTACGGAAGCTTGTTTCCACTACAGGGTAAAAATAAATGAAAAAAGGTATTTGCAACTTTTACTCATAACTATTCGGACTACTTTTCTTCGCAATTTCAAGTTTATATCACAATTCAGACCTTTTTTGCAATTCTACATTTGTATCTCATAATTCTGACATTTTTCCCGCAATTCTGATTTTATATCACAATTCGAAAAAAAATTCTCCCAATTCTAACATTTCATCTCATAATTCTGACTTTTTTCTTCCACGTGAAAAAAAAAATCCGAATTTAAAGATAAAAATTGTGAAAAAAAATGTGTGAGAAGCGAGATAAGAAGTCGAAAATTCCTTTAATTTATTTTTATTTTATGGCAGAAACAACCCTCCGCACCCCCCAAAAAAAAAAAAAAAAAAAAAAAAAAAAAAACAGAACACCGAAATGTAAACTTATAATTAATTATGATTAAAAAGTCAAAATTACAAAATATAAACTCATAATTTAAAGAAAAATTTGAATTGCAAGGTATAAAGTCCATAATTAAAGAAAAATCGGAATTGTGAAATATAAACTTAATTCAAAGAATTGCAAGATATAAAACTCAGAATTCAAAGGAAAAGTAAAATTTACGAAATATAAACTCAGAATTATGAGAAAAAAGTTAGAATGACAAGATATAACCTAGAATTACGAGATAAAAACTCAGAATAACGAGATATAAACTCAGAATTACGAGATATAAACCTAGAATTACGAAAAAAGTTAGAATTACGAGATATAAAATCAGAATTCAGTGAAATATATCAATTGCGAGATATAAAATGCGAATTATGAGAAAAAGCTGAATTGTGGAATATAAACTAAATTCAAAGAAAAAGGTAGAATTGCGAGATATAAACTCGGATTTATTAGAAAAAAGTCAGAATTGTGAGATGAAAAAAAAAAGATAATCCATATTTATTTTTTTCTTGTGGCGTAAACAAGTTTCCACACAAACCACTTCGAAACTGATATATATTATTTTTGTGCATAGCGACATCTTCAGGAGCATCTGGGAACCTCAATACTTCAGTAACTTCAGTACTTCTTGTGCTACTCGTAACAAAACAAATGCCATCTCTTAGAAATGCGCGTCTCTTAACAACTCATACTATTTCCATTAGATTATTCTGTCATAATATTTGATAGTATTAAATTTCCATAAGAAAAAAAATCGAGTGCGCTCAAACAGCTGTCCATCGTCGATAGAAAAAGAATGAAGAACATAAACAAATCAACTTATAAACAAACAATATTGTGGTGCTTTCAGCCGATCGTTTTTGGCGGGAAAACTACTCAAACTCCTCCTCTAAATTGTTTGAAGTGGTGGGCGTGGCCGGGTTCGAATCCTGCGAGATCGTGGACACAGTGACGATCCTCGGCGAGCCCAGCGCTTCCTCCATCTCCTCCTCCATCTCATCTGTGGTGATGATGGTGAGTGCCGCTCCACCTTTTTTGTTCTGGTGGGTTTTGATGTGCTTTGACAGGTGGTCGCTCCGCATGAACCTCTTGGAGCATTCTGGACACTCGAACCTCTTCTCACCTGATCGAGAAAAAGAGAAAATCATTCGTTTATTCAGATCAGAGCAAGAAAAAGACACTTGTTCTGTGTATATTTTATTTGTATATAATATATGTATACTGTATATTCACATACACTCTACCATTCAAAAGTTTAGGATCAGCGACATGTTTTTTTTTTTTTTTTTCAAGACTGCATTAATTTGATCAAACAGTAAAATTGTGAATTATTATTCATACAATTTATAATACATTTTCCAATTTAATGCACTTTAACATTTGTGTAAGTACATATAATATACATTTTATAATGTATGAAATTTTGTATACTGTATATATACATACATATATACATACATATATATATATATATATATATATATATATAATGAAAATAATAAAAAAAAACATTAAAGAATATTGCAATTAATAAAATTAAATAAAAAATGCAAAAGAATTAAAATAAAAATGTAATAATTAGAGAGTGAAAATGTATTTAACATTAAAAAAAAAAACGAATACACCTTGAAATAAAACACAATTTATAACAAATCAATATATATCACAAAATAACCGAAACCATAATGAAATGTAGCTGAAACCATAATGAAATGTAGCAATCAATAATTTAATAATAATGATTATAAATAATTATGGGGTGTGGAATATAATGTGTGAAAAATTACCTGAAATATGACGTTATATACACCTTATGGTATGAAATATGCCTTGAAATTACTTATAAAACTCTTGAGGAGGTCTAAAGTTTAAACTTGCTAAAGAATGATGCTTACTAATTGAAATGTATGATATAAATTAAACAATAGTTATGTCTTGTTAAAACTGCACTTTTAACCTATATTTGTCTATGCTATATTGACAGCTAACAGGACGTTTGATTGGTTAATCAGCCTGGTGCATATAAACACACTCAAGCTGATTTTCTTCCTCCTGTGCATGTTTATCGTCCTGTTGTGTGATCGTCTGCGCACCTGTATGTGTCCTGCGATGCCGCTGAAGCTCGTCGCTCCTGGTGAAGCGTTTCCCGCAGAAGATCCAGTTGCAGACGAACGGTCTCTCTCCCGTGTGCCAGCGCAGGTGAGCTCTCAGGTGAGACGTTTTGCCGTAAACCTTCCCGCAGCCCTCCATGTGACACACGTGCTGCTTCTTCTTTGACGGGTCGCTGTTATTTCTGTCAGATTACAGTGAAATTATTAGCTTTAGCTGTTCAAAACACAAATTATAACACACTAAAGAGATTTTTAACATTTGTAGTACCTGTGTATATACAGTCTGATCTACTTAAAATATATTTTACATTTGCTATGAGTTGTACTTAACTGTATAAGTTTTAGGGACAGGATAAGAAAATAATAATAATAATTGCAACTTTTTCTCTCACAATTCTGAATTTTTTCTTAATTTTTAGTTAATATCTCACAACTCTGAGATTATATCTCATAATTCAGTGTTTTTATCTCCTAATTCTGGGATTATATCTCACAATTGTGAGGTTATATCTCATAATTCAGAGTTCATATCTCATAATTGTAGTTATATCTCATAATTATGAGTTTACATCATATTATAAGTTTATATTGTGTAATTCTGAGTTTATATCTCATATTTCTGAGGTTATATATAGCAATTCAAACTTCCAAACTGACTCAAATGATTCGCTTACCAGCTCTGAACTCCCGAAATGACTCAAATGATTCGCGAAGCCGCTTTGAACTCCCAAACTGACTCAAATGATTCGCGAACCTACTACGAACTTTCGAACTGACTCAAATGATTCGCGAACTCGATTCGAACTCTCGAACTAATTCAAATGATCCGCGAGCCCGCTACGAACTCCCGAACAGACTCAAATGATTCACGAACCCACAACGAACTCCCGAACTGAATCAAATAATTCGCGAACCTGCTCCGAACTCCCAAACTGATTAAAATGATTCGCGAACCCGCTACGAACTCCCGAATTGACTCAAATGTTTCGCGAACCCACAACGAACTCCCGAACTGAATCAAATAATTCGCGAACCTGCTCTGAACTCCCGAACTGACTCAAATGATTCACGATTCCAAAACTGACTCAAATGATTCGCGAACCGCTACGAACTCCCAAACTGATTAAAATGATTCACGCTCTGAACTCCCGAACTGACTCAAATGATTCGCAATGCCCAAACTGACTCAAATGATTCACGAACCCACTCCGAACTCCCGAACTGACTCAAATGATTCGCGATCCCCAAACTGATTTAAATGATCTGCGAAGCTGCTCCGAACTCTCAAACTGACTCAAATGAATCACGCTCACACTCTTCATCTTCCACGTATTTTGGTAATATAAAGATTCCTCCTTTGAACTCCCACCTTTTCTGTGGGTTTTATTGTTCTGGGTCTGAATTTGGGCTCCTGGGGTCTCAAAAATAAAAAATAAAACATTTTCTATCTCCAAGGTGAACGTTATGACAACACCAGTGTTGTTCTAGTTACTAGGAAATAGTACTAGTTTAACTAGTTAACAGTTACTAGTTACATTATTCAAAGAGTAACTCAATTACTTTGTTGAGTACTTACACCAAAAAGTAATGCATTACTGTTAAAAGTAACTTTTTAGTTACTTTTTTAAAGAACTTTCTTTAATGTTCCCATTAATGCGCTTTTATGCATTCTATACAAACACAAAGTAAAACCGAAAGTAATTTTTAAACACTATTTTGATTAAGTCAGAACAGCACAAACTGAATATTGTATATCACAAGGATTTCCATTGTTGGTCATCTTACTTTAAAAAACTCCTAAAATGTAACTCAGTTACCACATTGTAAAAGTAATTAGTTACTTTTATGTTCTATAATGCTATTACGTCCTATAACATCTTTAATAGAAGATGTTTAAGTATTTTAGAAAATGTTGTATTTATTTGAACTCAGTAGATTGCAGCCTGCCATATGAAATGCATAGAAATAAAACATAAAAAATAAATATTGAAAATTAAATTCAAGTGCAAAATTAAGACAAACAAATTTAAACTTGGGTAAAAAGAAACAAAGGGTAACCTGGCCATTAGTGCATATCTCTGTAACTGAATATTAGGCCTAAAGTTACTGCACAAGAACACTATCCAACTCTTATGGTGAGTTCACACCAGACGCAAACAGAGCATCTGTCGCGAGTGATTTCAATGTTAAGTCAATGCAAAGACGCTAATAGACAACCTCCAAAAATCGGCAAAACAGATTTTTAAATAGACGCTGTCTTTATAAATAAACCACATATTTGAGTTTAAAACAACTACATTCTCGCATGAAATACTTTCAAAACTATATTTATTCGCGCAAGTCGCGTCTGGGGTGAATATAGCATTAAATATTCAGTACAGTAACATGTTAGCATGTGCTGATGTGAGGTGGTTCATAAGATTTGAGTTGCTTGAGGCAGACTTGGATAAAGTCTTTTTTCCTGGGCATACCGTGCATGTTACAGAAACATTCTTGCTTTTAAATCCCGGTACTTCCAGTTTGAGAACGGCATTATCGCTGACGCCGTCTTGTGTTTAGTGGTTGTCAAAATGTAAACACAGAATTTACATTTATTAAAATAATAAATTAGAATAAAATGTGTAGTGACAGTGAGACAGCGTGAGCAGCCAATCATCGGATTTGCAAAAGCGTCATCGACCTCACTGCTTTCTCAATGCAGCTGATGTGTAGCCAAAAGCATGACACATCGCGCTTTATTCAAACAAATTGTAGTAACGCAACACTTTACATTCTCAGTAAAGATAACAGCGTTGCAATGATGGGAAAAGTAATTAATTAGATCACTCAGTTACTGAAAATGTAACTCTGTTAGTAACGCCGTTATACTTAAACGCCGTTACTCCCAACACTGCTCATAATACTGAGGTTCTATCACATAATTCTGAGTTTATATCTCACAATTTTGACTTTTCCTGATAATTCAGAGTTTTTATATCATACTTCTGAGGATATATATCACAATTCTGGCTTTTTCATCATAATCCTTAGTTTATATCTCACAATTTTGACTTTTTCTATGAATTCTGAGTTTACATCTCTTAGTTTTGACTTTTTTTATAACTCACAATTTTGTCTTTTTTTCCCCTCATAACACTGATTTATAAACGAGAGAGATGAGATATAAATGCATCTGTGAGAAAACGAGTCAGAATTGTGAGATAAAAAGTTTCAATTACATATTTTTTTATCCTCTGGCAGAAACAAGCTTCCATACTTAACTGCTAAAAAAAACATCATAAACAAAATGTGTGCATGTCTTTGCATCCCCCGGTTTATTCTCTAAGCCAAGCTTCTCTCATAGTACATTTTTCGGCGTACCTCCCCTCTCCGTCCCTGCAGTTGGGGCAGGAACAGGCCACCCTGCGCAGCCTCTTGCCGGGCTGACCCTCCTGATCCGACGGGCTCTGGACCTGCCCCATCTGGTCTGGACTCACTGCGTTTAGGGTCGTGCTGCTGATGTTGCCAACAGTGACCGTCATCGGGGCCGTCTGAACTTTGACCCCCTCTTGACCCTGCTGCTGACCTGTGGGAATTTACAAACAGCACAGTTAAGTTCAAACGTCAATGGATTTTGGAAAATATAATTTAGACCCCAAAAAGCAATTGTCCAAGATGTTTTGAACCAAACAAATGTTTTGAGTCCCTGTAGTTCCAGTTGAACTTTTTACATAGAGTACAGCTAGTCAACAATGGATCCAGACGTACAAAGGCCAATAACAAAGAGTTTCTGAAATCTGACACCTTGCAAAGCATTTGGAAACACCATTCAGAGTCTGACTCATAAAATATAAATGCCTTAATTTGTCATTTTAATTCATGAGTAATAAAGCGTCTATGGAAACACACACAACTACATTTTATTCTACTGTTACATATTTTACATTTTACATTTTGTATATATGTGGTTAAATTTGTGATAATTATGATAATTATTGTAACACCTATTAATAGCTTATTCTAGCAAAAAAAAAAAAAATCCTCAATTTATAATTACATTTACATTTATTCATTTAGCAGACGCTTTTATCCAAAATAATATAATATAATTACAGTTATCATTTTCCAGTTGAAATGATGCCTAATTTTAGAGCCATTATTTTCCTGGCAAAAATTTCATTATTGTAATAAATAAATACATAAACAAATAAATAAAGACATTTTATTTTAGTATCATTGAGATACAGTACTGTTAGTTTTTATTAATATTTTGCATTACTTTCTATTTTTATATTTTAGTAATTTTAGTTAAGTACAAATGAAAATTAGAAATGTTACTCAAATAAAGTTGTGTTTTTATATTTTATTTTTGTTAATAACTAAACACTTCAAAATAAATAAATGAATAAATAAATATTTAAAAATATATATTTTGCACGTGTTTTTTATTATTTGTATTATTTCTATTTTAAATATGCCTATTTAGATGTATTAGTGTTTGTAATTTTGCTTATGTGTTTTTTATTTGTTTAGATTTATTTTTATTTAGATTTACGAATTTTATTGTGGTTTCAGCATTAGTTATTTTAGTACACAAAGTTAAACTAAAAGAAACTGAGAAATGTTGAAATATTAGTATAATATACTAGCTGATATGTTTATTTTTATTTTTTTTATTTTACTTCATTTCATTTAAAGTTCATTTTATTTCAAGTAAGTTAAATACTTAAGTTTTTAAGTTTTTAGTTTTAGTTAACTAATAACCCTGCTTCATACTCACTACTGTAATTAAAAAAATATTAAAATATGTGTTTTATACACACTTAGAATTATTAAGTGTTTCTACATCGTGGTATTATTTTCTGTACTGCTTTTTCGTATAAACACAGATGTAAACAAACTCATCACTGTATTACAGAAAGGTGAAATTATTTAAAGAATGAAAAGATCTAGTCAACATCACCATAAAGACTAACACAAATACACAAAAATGCAATGTCAAAAAATGTGCTTAATTGTCAAAATGCAACAAAAATTTCATAGTTTTTAAACACAGGCTTAATTTGCTGGCACAAAATGATTTTGTGATGAACATGAACATGATTATTTATGAGACTCACCATAAACTCAGTCCAAACGTTTAAATGATTTCAGCGGAATACTGTGCATTAATTCCAAATAAATGGTTTAATTATTTATGCATATAGGTGACTGGTGGGAGGGGCTTACCTTGCACGCCGGTGATGGTGAGCGGGACGCCCTGCATCTGGACCCCAGCCGTCCCTAAACCTGCGATGTTCACCGTCTGCACCCCGGTCCCAGAGGACAACTGGGCGGCGCTGAGCGTGATGGGCGACCCACCGAGCGTCAGCGGGGCGATCTGCGTGTACGTCCCCCCGCTTGTGTTCGACCCCATGGGGGCGAGTGTCAGCTGCTGGGGAACGCCCGCATTCTGGACCTGGACGGTCTGCCAGCTGATCTGACCCGACGGGGTGAGCGTGGGCGTCCGGATCAGAACCTGCGTGGGGTTCTGGAAGGCCTGCAGCTGGAGGTTCTGCTGCATCGGCTGTAAAGTCTGGCCGGGCTGGATCTGTATGGAGCCCTGGACCACCTGCTGTTGGGGCGACTGGATCTGGATCTGCTGGAGAACTGGGTGACCCACGATTTGGAACTGCTGGATTTGGCCGGCCTGCTCGGACACGGATTGCAGGCCGTTGGATTGAGCGAGATTCTGGGCGTCCGACTCGCCCGACTGACCCTCTTTCTGGCTCTCGGTTCCGCTGGACGCTGTAGGATTGGTAGACGTCGCGACGATCGCATCGCTAGTCGTGGTGAACGTCGAAACGCTTGTGGATTCTGCTGTGCTTGCTTGGTTTCCGTTTGAAATGCATCCGTCGCCTGATTGGACGAGTTGAACCGAAGCTCCGCCCCCTGCTACGTTATTGATAACCGGCAGCGCAAAAGTCATGCCACCGAGATTAATAGGTAGCGTGGTCATCATAGGCCCTTGCGTACCCTGAATAGTTTGCAGCTGCAAAGGAAACGACGGTCTGATTTGAAGCGGAATCGTCTGGTTTTGTGTGACGATGCCGGTTGATCCCGCCCTTTGGGGCGTGGCCAGAATGGCTTGGTTGTTTCCGGTGGAAATGAGCTGGATCTGTTCGGGCTGGACGCTTAAGGCCGTGGGGTTACTAGGGCTTATTTGGATCTGCTGTCCGTCGGCGGTCTGAAGGTGCGGGATGACTTGATACTGAATCCCGCCGGACGAGTTCGGCAGATTCTGCACCTGGATGATTTGAAACTGCTGCTGCTGCTGTGAACCAGGTGCATTATTTGAACCCATCAACTTGACCTTTCGTCCTGCCGCGCCATCATTGGCCGCCTGCTGCTGAACGCTGTCTTTGGTTGCAGTGGCAGGGGAAGTGGCTATGATCTGCCAGCCGTTTCCTGTAAGCTGTGCAGGAACCAGCTCGAGCTGCTGCGTGGGGTTCTGGAGCTGAAGCAGACCTTGGTTGGGGTCGATTATTATCTGCTGTTGCGTGGCCGCTTGACCCTCGCCGCCAACACCCCCTATTTTACTGCACGTCGCTGCAAGCATTGCGAGAGGAGACGGCTGTGCATCCTACACACACACACACACACACACACACACACACAGTGAGATGTCAGTGTCAGCAGATGTGGGCGGGTTCACAGGAAGAGTAAGTGGGCGTGTGAAACACAGTCTCTCCATTTCACAAACGAGGCCTCCAGAGTCAAACTAACACAAAAAAATAAATAAAAAAATAAAAATAAACTAATTCAAAGGCTTTTCTGTTAAAACTAACTCATAAATACTACAAACACAAACATTTCTAGTACAGTGGGTTGCAAAAGTCTGAAATCACTAGTGAAACTGATTCTAAAATGTTTTTCATGACAAATATATATTTACATTAATTTTACAAATATATTAACATTTACATTATAATTTGCATTCTATTATTTGTTTTAAAACGATTGTTTTTTATAACTATTTATGCATTATTCTTATTTGTACAATATAAATATTATATTATTTATAATTATTTATTAATTTAAACAAACAAATAAATAATTATATATATATATATATATATATATATATATATATATATATATATATATATATATATATATATATATATACACGTTTACAAATTAAATATTTAAGTGAAATAAGGCATTTGAAAATATATTTTGCTCATATTATTTTTATTATTTAGTAGCAGCAGCATTTAGGCTGACTTGAAAAAGAGGCTTAATATCCTCTTTGTTCACATAAAAATTATTTATGCATTTTATATTATAATGAATATATCTGAGTGAACATATACAAGATTATGCAGATATCTTCTCCTTATATTATTTTCATTATTATGCTGTTGTTTTTTAAATGACAACAGCACTGGAGCTGACATGAACAAAACATGATTGTTATCTTTGTTGTCACAAAAATTAATTATTCATTTTTATATTTACAAATTAAATACCTTTATGTGAAAAATGTACAATAATTTGGGGAGAATTAATTTATTATCTATTTAATTTTACTTGTTTTTTTAATCTTTAATGACAGCTAAACTAAATCTGACATTAACAAATATTTCTTGTTTCTTTTTGCAATTATATTATTATACATATTATAATTATATATTATTTATATTTACAAATTAATATATTTTAGTGAAAAATGTAAAATAATTTACTTATTTTTGCTTTAATGGAACTGACATACACAATGCATGATAATCATGTACTGTTGTCACAAATTTGGTTATATTTAAATCGGTAAACAATAAACAGAGCAGATTCTTAAATGTTTATCTTTTATCTGATGCCTTTATCTTTCTTTCAGTTTATTTTCAGGTTAAAACTAGATTTCAAATGCAGTTTTAGACTTTTGGACACAATTGCATTTTTGTGCAAAATCATTATAATGAAAGTTTGTCCCAGTTCTGAAATGCTAAAGATTAAAAGCGTTACCTAACACAGTCCACAAATGTTTAATCGAAGCATTACAGAGCACAACAGGTTAAGACAGGAACAGTGTGAGTGTGTGTAACTGTGCACCGAAGCGCCCTGCAAATAATCAGGAAGTGCTTTTGGTGCACAAACAAGTGGGCACTTAAGGGACGTCAAACGTGACATTTGTGCTACCTGTGATCCAGAACTTTTCCCTTTCGTCCCAACATCAGCTCCACCGGCTTTCCCCCCATCTGTGGCCATGGCTTCCTTCTTTTGATCTGTAAAAAGTCAAAACCCAAAGCAAAAGTTTGAGTTTGGAAATCAAATGCATGATTAAAAGATCAGGGTTTATCATGCAAAACCTCCTAGAGACATCAAAGCAAACTCTCCAGTGCCTTACAAGCATTGCACAAGAGCCCAAACTGATCAATGGGCACAGATAAACAGCAGATCCCTTATGAAAGTAAGGGGACAGAGATGGATGGATGGCACAGATGCACGCATGGAGAATGAAGGGGTGGAGACGCATAAGGAGGGGAGGGTACGTACCACTCATTCCGCATTAATGAAACCCGGAGAGGAGTTGTTTAAGAGAAAAAAGGCCGGACGCCGTGGAAGGCAGGCGGAAGGCAGGCAGCAGCCCAGCAGAAGGACGGCCTATTTTCTCCAGCGGCCGCAGACCGTGGCGCAGCTCTGACGCGCGGACCCACCCCGTCAGGAAGGGCGGTGCCAATGCAAAAACACCCGTCAATAACGGAGCACAAACTGTCAGGCGAGTCCGAGCGGGTCGGGTCGAACGGCGGAGATCTCAAAACGGGCCTTGTTAAATAATATTCCTGCGCGGATCTGTCAGAGAGCTCCGTCTGCGCGAAGGCCCACCCACTTCTATTTAAATATCGATGTATTCCGAACCATCACGCCCTTGGTATTCCCCTCCGCTTTTTTTCTATCCCGGATGTATTTTTGTGAGATTATTCGGAGGAATTCACTCCCGGATTCACTTTTTTTGATGCACAATTGCGTTTGAGGCACAGTAAAAAAAATTCTGTGGCTTTTGTGGGCGGACGCGATTCCCTCCCACATATTCAGATTGGATGGGCGTGGTGACGTTTGGGGCTTGTAGTTTTAAAGCGCGCTGCGTGTGTTGGGATTCAATACGCCGCGGACTACAAGTCCCGTGAACACGTTCGGGTGTTCCGGCCGAAGAAGGGCGGGCTTTTGTGGTAAGTGGGGGTTGGGCGAATGGAAACGGGTGGAGAAACACGAACCACCGGCCCGGTTCTGTGAAACACACGCCCTGCACGTTATCACGACTCTTAAATATGAAATAAATAAACGCTTTGTGACTAAAACTGCCAAAGCTTCACACTTCTTTGCAATGGCAGCAGCTGAAAGTGCTCGGACGCTTAAGAATGTGTGAATGTCATTGCATTGCATAACCATGTGGCGTTTATTTTAAACAAATATAGCAAGAACACCTTTTAAGCAAATTCTTTAACAAAAAAATATTAAAACAAACACCTGTGTGAACCTGAGGAAAACTGACTTACGGTGCACATGTAGCCTATGGATTACTGAAGTGCAATACTCATAATCAGGCTACAGTTAGATTTTTTTATTGATTATATGATTTCATATTACACAAGTGGCAATAAATTATTAATAATTTGTGACCCTGGAGCACTTAAGGCAGGTCAAACGTGTCAATTTTCCAAAATTAAGATTTATACATCATCTGAAAGCTGAATAACTAATCTTTCCATTGATTTGTTTGGAGGACAATATTTAGATGAGATACAACTATTTGAATCTGAGGATGCAAAAAAAAATATAAAAAAATAAACAAAATTAACATCTTTAAAGTTGTCCAAATGAATTCTTAGCAATGCATATTACTAATCAAAAATTAAGTTTTTATATATTTACCGTTTTTCTAAATATCTTCGTGGAACTTGATCTTTACTTAATATACTAATGATTTTTATGCATAAAAGAAAAATCTATAATTTTTAGCCATACAATGTATTTTTGACTATTGCTACAAATTTGCCCCAGAGACGTAATACTGCTTTTGTGCTCCAGGGACACAAATATTGATTATTTTTTATTCCCATTTCCTATTTCCTAGAAAATAGTCTAGCGCTTTTATATACAGTCAGAAAGTCTTCCAGGTTTGTGGACAGTCACACAGAAATCAGTCTAGACAGCATTTGATCAATGCATTTAACAAACATCATTTCAGGATTAAGAAGTTTCAACATTGCATAAACTACTACTTATCTGAAACATCACTCTGTAGGTCATTTAATCATGGTTTGTTATGTCTTCAGAAGACTTTTTTTCTTCACATTAAAATGCACAAATTCACATATGTTTTTCTTTTTTCACACATATGTTTTTTCTTTTTCTTTTTTCTCTCAAAATCACTTAAATCTAAATAAGAATTATATATTTACAAAGATAATTATGTTTTCTTATAATTATGTCAGCTTAGTGCCAGTGTCATTACACAACAATAATAACATCAGCAAAAAAATTTATGTATGTATATATATATATATATATATATATATATATATATATATTACACTTCTGGACATATTGGTGCAAAATCAGTTTTATTTAAATTTTTGTTCCAGTTCTGAAAAAGATTAAAAGTATTATCTAACACAGTTCACAATTGTTTTTGGTCTTATTTTAGATCATCTTCTTTTTAGTTTGTTTAATATGTTTAATTACTTATTGAACACTGGTGTCTTTTATCATATTTTTGTACTTTGCATAACAGCATGCATTAACTAAGATAAAATAAAAATAAAAACATGCATTAACCATGATAAAACAACTGTAGGACTCATTGTTTTATTGTAGTTAATTTGGGCTGGCATTAATAACTCTATTTGTTAAATGTACAGCTGAGTTTAAATTTCATTATTTCAGTAACTGACCTAATGTCCCACAGCAGTGAGAAAACCTCCATTTCTGTTCATGTGTGTGTGTTTGCGTGGTTCACACACCCACACTGACAATGTGCGTTCAAATTCTGTTCTTCTTCTTCTGCAGCTGATGTTCTGAGGGTCAGTGTTGTTCACGGATGCCCTCTGCTGGCCGTGGGAAGTTACACTCTGGACAAAGTCAAGTGTTTTAAAGTGGTATTATTTTTTAGCAAAATGAATTGACATGAAATAAAAATTTAAATTGAAATAAAACACTATGCATGCAACCAGAAAATCTAAATCTACATTAGTATTGAAGTAAAATATGTCTTTGAAACAAAAAAAAAAGCATGCAGAAAAAAGAATGCATTACATTAACAGTGCTTATTTTCATCAGGGCTTGCATTCGTAGGTTTTCAAATCTAACATAGTTGTTTATTTAAGCTATGAATATTTAAATGCAAAATATTTCGCACACATTTTCATAATTAAAAATTCAAATAATTCACATTCACCAGAATTCCCTTTCAAATTCTATTCCTGCAGATTGGGCGAATTTTCTGCACAATTTTAACCACTGAATTCTGGAAGGTGAATATGATTTATTTAATTAAAAAAAAATTAAATGCACCTAAAAATGCACGGAAAACAAAACATTAAAATGCAAGCCTTGTTAATGCAATGCATTATTTTTTCAGCATGCTTTTTTTTTGATTGTTTCAAAGCAGGGGCGGATCTAGAAAAATCTTGATGGGGTGGCGAGAAGGGGGCAGGAATTTTAGAGGGGTGGCAACATATGGCAGACGTATATATACTGAATTTAGTCACAGTTATCACAGTTTGATGATAAATATATGTGCACACTACAAAAGGACACAGGCTATAATTTACAAACTTAATCTCATGCAATCAATGTCTTGCATTTGAAACAGTTCATATAAGGAATAAGTGACCATACCCCATAAGCTCCTCCACACTCACTAATGCATGCAGTATGCATCAACATGTCATTAAGAGCGTGTTTTTTTTTTTTTTTTTACTTTTAGTTTTCTTTTCTCTTTGCTGGATTGGATTGATCCATCAAGTATGAACATTCAGCCGCAAACATGGTGTGAGCGGTCGCGAGCGCAGATGGGAGAATGGAGGAAGTTTTTTTTTTTTTTTTTGGAGCAACTGGGATGGTGCCCCCTCTGGGAGTTGGTGCCCCAGATTGAGTCAGTTCGGGAGTTCGGAGCGGGATCGCGAATCATTTGAGTCAGTTTAGGGATCGCGAATCATTTGAATCAGTTCGGGAGTTCGTAGCGGGATCGCGAATCATTTGAATCAGTTTGGGAATCGCAAATCATTTGAATCAGTTCGGGAGTTCGGAGCGCGTTCGCGAATCATTTGAATCAATTCGAGAGTTCGGAGCGGGTTCGCGAATCATTTGAGTCAGTTATGGGGATCGTGAATCATTTGAGTCAGTTCGGGAGTTCGGAGCGGGATCGCGAATCATTTGAATCAGTTTGGGGATCGCAAATCATTTGAATCAGTTCGGGAGTTCGGAGCGCGTTCGCGAATCATTTGAATCAATTCGAGAGTTCGGAGCGGGTTCGCGAATCATCTGAGTCAGTTATGGGGATCGCGAATCATTTGAGTCAGTTCGGGAGTTCGGAGCGGGTTCGCGAATCATTTGAGTCAGTGGAGCGGGATCGCGAATCAGTTCGGGAGTTCGTACCGGGTTCTGAATCATTTGAGTCAGTTCGGGAGTTCGGAGCGGGATCACGAATCACGAAAGATTCGAGCTCTAAAATTTTCTAATTGCTACCAACTGGGGTGGCAGCAGGGGTAGATCCTCCCCTGCAAGACATATAGCATTATTTTACTTCCATTCATTAGTTTATATGCTTTATACTATATTTGTACAAGATCACTTGCATTAGGAGTATTTTTTAATTGTTTGCATTAGTAAAGGAAGAACCAGTTAATGTTCTTAATGTCAGTCTCATGAGAAGCTAAAACACTTTATGCACTTTTCATGTCTGTAAAATGACTAAATTAATGACAACGTAAAATATAAAAAACAGCGCACATAAAAGTTAAATTCTGAAATTTTGTGCAGAAATTATCCCAAAGTTTTAATCTAAATGCAATCAGGGAAAAATGACATAATATCCTTATATTTTACTTCTTGCATATGAATATACGATGGCAGATCTCCAGTGATGTCCAGTAGGGGGCGGTAGATGAACTTAACAGCAAACTGTTAACCAACTTTGAGTTCTTCAGTGTCTTGAAGCAAAAACAGCGCCAGGTGTTCATGAATGAAATGTTGATCTGTGACTACATTCACGTGGATTTCAGTTCAACAACAGTCTTACAGTTTCATTACAGTCTCTCAGGATGAAGTTGTGCAACTCCAGAAATTCTCAAGAACAACCAGAACCACTTGACAAATGACAATTGTGAGATGTGTTGCATTTTGAAAAATGCTATTATTTTTTTTTTTAATGATTAATGCACACACGCACGCACGCACGCACGCACGCACGCACACACACGCACGCACGCACACACACACACTTGAGAAATGTCACTTGTGTTGTGAGATGTGTTGCATTGTGTAAATATTTAATTGTATACAATATCTAATATAATCTGATTTGTATATATTATAAATGTTTATATTATTAATCTATGATATATATATATATATATATATTAAAGAATATTATATGATAATACTTTTTTAAATAATTTATCCATTATATATAATATTATACAATGTATCTAATGTGTTATAAAAAATATATTTAATATAATATTTAAGTATATTATCGTTAATATTTATGACAATATTATATTATAAAACATTATATGTTAAAATAATACTATCATCTTTTTCACATATTTATTCCACAGTGGGTCCATTATTTGTAATGTATATTTAATATTGTGTTAGTTTATATATGTATATCGTTTATGAATTTCATAGGTTATGAATTCTGCCTCATCTCAAGTGTATCTCAGATGTAAACAAAACTAGTGTTTGTTTGTTTTCTTGAGGAATTTGATAAGAACTGAGATGTCTTGACTTTTGACATCTTCAGCAAATCTGAGAGCAAAGTGTGAAAAACAGAAAAACTAAAAAACAAATGTGCTCTCCGTTTGATTTGATTGGACTGCTCTCTCTCTGAGAAACACTGGAGGGATTCCAGTCAATCAAGATTTCAGTTTCAGCTATTTCCACATAAGTTCTCCATTGTGTTGACACGCTCTTCAAGCACAGTAAGGTGTGTGTGTGTGTGTGTGTGTGTGTGTGTGTGTGTGTGACAGGCGTCTTGCTGTCTCTGTGTCCCGCGGCTGAAGGTAAGACAGATTTACTGCCTCTCTAGTGAATGAGATTTTTGGCACGCCACACACTTGATCCTAAAGTGAGTGTTTACTCACTCAGGAAGGTGTTGACGGGCCAAAACATGCATCTTTTAACCCTTCATGTGCTGGAAAGAGCAGCTGATCTTGTCAACAGGTGCATGAATGGATTCTGTAGCGTCTGTCCTGTTTTCATCACACTGTAGCAGTAAATGTTGATGTAAGACGCCTGTAATGACCCTCAGGGCTCCAGAAAGCTCATATCTGACACGAAGAACTGAAAAGACATGGAGAGAATACAGGTGTTAAAAGACGAGTCTTCTGGACGTGAACCACACGAATCAGCATCTTGATTTATTGGGATCTGCAGCGTATACAGTCATGAAGAGCGTGCGTGTGTGTGTATGTGTCTCCGATCTGTCTGAGCTGAGTAATGTTTGCTTGTTGAATGACGTAAAAACAGCCGAACATAAATGTTTAGTGCTGTCTGTCTGGAGTTGTGATTCTGGGCCAACAGGTGTGGTTCAGGATGATTGCCTGGAATGTTTTTATGTTACGAGTGCGCTTGTCAGTTTACTGATGCCTCATGTCTTTATTATTTTTTTTTTTTTATGTGCATGTTGTTTTTAGTTCAGAGGAATATTGTCTCACGGCTGGGAAGACTCACTTAGGCACCTAAAATAATATTATAATTGCATTACATCCTAAATATTTACTGGAATTAAATCATTTTAAAGAATATTTATTTTTTAGTTGTAGTTATTTTTCAGTTTTTATTTATTTATATATTTACTTTAAAAAATTTCCTGAATATTTTTGCCCTTTTCATACTTTATGTTCAAATCTAAAGTTTCTGTTCTAACCTATTTTAATTTTAATTTAATTTTTTTTATTTTAATTGTTTTTAAACTGTTTACATTCTACTGAAATTAAATAATTTATTTAATATTTTTCTAGGATTCCTAGGAAAACAATGACAGTGATTATTATACTGTAAAATATTGTGAAGAATATTTGATAATACTGTCAACTAGTGCCATGATATTTGATATTATTAATCATTTTTGCACTGACCGTCACTCTTCAAAGCCGCAACACTGATGAATGTTGAACAAAACATGTTTGGAAAGAGAAATACTTTTTTAAAAGAAATACATATAACAACTGAGAATGACCTTTATAACATATATCACACACACACACACACACACACACACACACACACACACACACACACACACACACACATATATATTCATAGACACACACACACACATAATGAGAATCACCATTGAAAATAAGGTCTAATAACCTTTTGTCATAAAAATAATGTCATAATACAAAAAAAACTTTTTAAATTGTTTCATTAAAATAAATACATATAAATAAAGAAATTAAAAAAAATAAAGGATTTTGTTTAAAGTATGTATATTGCTAGTATTTCTTGTTTCATTTGAGCAATTAGTTATTATAAAAAATATAAAAAATTTAATGTGCATAATGTATAATGACAATTTAATTATATATATATGTGTGTGTGTGTGTATATAAACCTTTTAAAACAATATTTTAAAAAATTATTTAAAAATACTACAAATTATTTACATGATTTCACCACTTTTAAGGGTATTATCGATGTTTTGAATGTGGCTCATCCAATCAGATTTTAGAGTTGGAACGATTCATTTTAAGTTTACACACATATAAAGACACATGGATGTTGTTTTCAGATACCTGATACCACATCTGCAAAATAAACTCACTCTTCCACTTCAGCGTTCATCTTCATGCAAAGAAACAAAGCTGATAAACCACAGCCGGATTCAATCTGATCAGCAAAATGAGTTCATAATCACACCCTGACGTCTGGAGGGTGAAAGAGCACTCGCGCGGGAAAACTGGCCTCAATCTTGATCCATTACTCCCGCCAGGCCAATCTGAGCACACAAATTACGCCATGGCCACCTCATCAGCGCAGGTATTTTAAGATCAAACAACAGACCTCTGTAAGGCAGTCCAACAAGGAGGTAAAAGCTTTCCCCACCCATTACCACAGCTTTACCCCGGGACTCCTTTTAGCCCCAGGTGAAGACATGATTGGTCAATTGCTCCGGGAACGAAACACACCTGAACGGTCCGTGTCCTCAGCAGGACGAGCGGAGGAGAGCAAGCAGGTGCACATTTCACTGCATTCACACTTCCTGAAGAAAACACACCTGCTTTAAAGTTTTAGATATAAGTCTAGGCTTTGGGGAAAGTTACTAATGCATTACAATATCTAATTGCATGACTTTTTTGTATGGAAAGTAATGCATTATGTTACTTTTGGTCACCTTATTTATTTTTAATAACAAAAAAGTTTTGTTTTGCACCTGTAAAGGCCCTTGCACACCAAAAGCGAAATTAATAAGCTTCTCACTCCCAACTTCTCGCAATATGGACGAGCTGTCAGTGAATAAATGGGAAAACAGAGTAACTTGCACCTGAAAAAGTCACTTTTTTTTATTTGAAAGTAGCGGATTACTTTACTAGTTACTTGATAAAAGTAATCTGATTAGGTAACTGGAGTTACTCGTGATGCATTACCCCCAAACCTGTCAATAGATGCTTAAAATGCACAGATTTAAGTATATGATTGGTTGAGACCGATCATAATAACACAGTATGCAAATATGGGTGTAACGTAATGCAATGTTCAGACTTAAATCATAAATTTCATAGAACACCTTTGAAGAATTAAAAAGGAAGAGTTGACTCCATGCTTAAAATTGGTTTAAATTACATCTTAAATTACATCTTGAATATTCATATGTTCTCATGTGAAAAGAGACGCCGTGGATCTTCTTATTTCTAGATATGGCTTGGCTCCTTCCTTCACTGTATGTCTGCGTTCGGGACGTTTTTCACCCAATTCATCTTCTGCAAGACCTCCTAATCCTAAATGATCTCTCTATGATCATCAAGTTAACTCCACCTCGGGGCTCTAAGACCCAGGGGCCGAGGAGCACTCGCTCCTAATGTACATTTCCACTACTAGGTGTCCCATTACAGCCAATCTGCCGTCGGAGAGATCTGGCCAAGTGTGCAATCCCAAAACAATGAGCTCTTTTCAGAAGTTAAGTGCCCATTGTGACCCTGAAGTCTATAGCAAAGCATTGACTAATTACACGCTCTTCAGCAGACACCTTCTGGTGCTCGGGCCTGACCGACAGGACGGGGCTCCCGTCAAACTATTAGTTATTTTACAGCGGTAATTTGAGCCCAACCCACTTCAAAAGACACAGAGAGGAAGAGAGTGCAAGCTTGGGTCGCCTCCAGACGTGTCTCTGATCTTCTAACACAAGTGTAAACACGCTGGAAGAAGTGCTGAATAACTCTCTCAGCGCTGTATTTCTCTCTGTCTGTTTCCTATTTCATCCTCAGGCCAATGATGAACTGTTAATCTCTCTGCAGTCATTCCTCATGCCGTCATCTACAGCTTGTTTACAGGCATCGACTGCATTTTTCTATCAATAACATTCATTTTTTTTAACCTTGCACGCATTTAACCTTCATCATGTGCAATGTCAGACTGATGCCGGACTCTCACGGACAGTTCAGGAGGAAAAAATATATCAATCCAGTCATCTGTCAATTTTCATTCCTGTATAGTGCCAAAAAGCAACAGGTTTGTCAAGTTGTATATTGGTAGTATTTCATTTATTGGTATATGTTATTTTAATGAGAATTATTATAAATTGATTGAATAAATCTATAATGAAAGTCTATTTTTATATCCATTAAACCAAATTTCCTTTTCTGTAAAACCTGTTAAAATTGTTTATATAACGTGGTGGTATTGTTCATTTAATTTTAGAAAGAAAAATGTTTTATTACATTTAAGTAACAATAAAAACAGAATAATAATAATAATTTATTATAAAGTAAAATAATTTAATAATTAAAAAATGTAAAAATTTTTTTTTACACACACACACACACACAGTAACAGACACACAGACACACACACTCACACACACACACAATAACAGACACACACACACACACACACACACACACACAATAACAGACACACAGACACACACACAGACACACGCACACACACACGCACACGTACACACACACACACACACACACACACACACACACACACACACAGACACACACAGTAACAGACACACAGACACATGCACACACGCACACACACACGTACACAGACACACACACACAGACACACACAGTAACAGACACACGCACACACACACGTACACAGACACACACACACAGACACAGACACACACACACACACACACAGACACAGACACACACAGTAACAGACACACAGACACATGCACACACACACGCACACACACGCACACACACACACGTACACGCACACACACACACACACACAGACACACACAGTAACAGACACACAGACACATGCACACACGCACACACACACGTACACAGACACACACACACAGACACACACAGTAACAGACACACGCACACACACACGTACACAGACACAGACACACACACACAGACACACACACACACACACAGACACACATATAAAACTTATATATAAACTTTTATATAAATGTTGTTTAAAGTATGTGTGTATATTGGTAGTGTTTGTTGTTTCATTTTAGCAATTATTTTTTAAAACATTCATGTAATAAATATATAATGAAAATGTAATTATTAACAATATTACTGAATAATAATAGATTTAACAAGCAATATAACGGAGACGTCACAATGCAAAAAGAAAAGAAAAACAACAACAAAAACTTCATTTTATTTGCACAAAATATAATTCATTATTTCCTTCCTTTGATTTGGGGTGAAACGATGATCTATCATCAGTACTAGTACAGCAAATGAGCAGATTATTAAATCAGCTGTAAGACACTTTGAATAAAGGTGTCTAATGTGAATTTGGCTACAGTACGAACCACATTAAACAGCGATCCTTCATGGGGATTCGGAGAAAACAGAGGAACAGCCGAGACTGGAGTCCTCTGAATATCAGGTGATCTGCCTCCCTGAAGGCCTGAGATGAAACACAAAGATTAAAGGTCAAACCAGGGTCAGCGGCCTTTTGAAAAATCCTCCTGATGAGAAAAGTGTGAAATATATCTTTTCCCTGAAAATGTAGTGCATCTTTGTTCTCAAAGACTGATTAACTGCCCTAAAATAATTAGACCTAAATTTAAGATTCATGCATTTGAATTGCATGTAGAATATTTGTCTATTTAGAATTTGAACTACACATTTTTTTTTAAATAATGTCATGCATACATCAATTTGTTAGTCTTACCTAAACCAAACAGGTAGGAAACAGGCAAGATTTTATTCAAATTACACTGAAAGTCACATGATTAAGCACACTCCCCAAATTACTGTAAAACTTGTTTCAAGTATATTTATATATTAAAATTAAAATATTATAGTTTTAGTAATTATAGTTATTTTTATTAAAAGTATTTATGTAGTATTTGTCATTTAATCTTAACAAAAATATGTTTAATTTATGTAATAAAAAACAAACAAACAAGAACAGGTTTATACATTTAACATCAATAAATCCAATTTATTTACATCTTTATTTATTTATTTATCATTTAATTAATTTAAATACATTTTTACCAATCAAATATTGCTTGTTCCACAACTAGTCATTTTGGAAGCATGTTCTTCACTGAAGAAATGCGATTGTTATTAACAGAAAACAATACAAAACAGATTTATGTTGATTTTAAGCTATTTTAATAAATGAATTTTTCAAATATGATATTTAAATAAAATCAAATAGATGCGAATAGTAAAAAAAAAACACTGCTATAATATTTTAATTTAATTTAATTTAATTTAATTTTTTAGAATGGAGAAATCTGGCCTGTTTCATTTATGTATGAATGACAAATTTGTGAAAAATTAAGTTTATTACAGTTTGGACTCTCATTCTGACGGCACCCATTCACTGCAGAGCAAGTGATGCAATGCTGCATTTCTCCAAATCTGATGAAGAAACAACTCATCTAGATCTTGAATGACCCGAGGGTGAGCTCATTTTCAGCAAATGTTCATTTTTGCATGAACTAGAGTGTAGTTTAATGGTTAGAGTATTGTTTCTGGCCTAATTCACTAAAGGAGTGTGTGTGTGTGTGTGTGTGCACAGGAAAGACAGAACATTTTACAGGAGCAGTAAGTGGTAGGTGCAGTGTGTATAATAAAGATAAAGGCAGCGTGAGAGAGATGTTAAGTGCTGTACAGGAATTGTCTTGCCCGGCGGGGTCGAGTACGACCGTCCTGACGCCAGAGTCTGTCTGCATGAGGAGCGCAGTGGCCACAGGCACTAACCCGGCCGGACGCGTTTCATCTCTCACACATAAAACACACTTCAAACGCTGCATTCTTCTGCAGTATGAGCTGGAGTCATAGAGAGTCCAGCTCCAGTGGACTTTACACGCACAGCTCCAGCTGGATGGACATAACTGAGACTCTAGTGTTTACATGAGAACAGATGCAGAAGTAAGTCACTCGTGTGTGACTTCATCACAAAGTTGTGCAGATAAACACCTGATTGAACCAGTACCACTTCAATCAATATAAACATCTAGAGGGAATGTTTTCAGAACGTCCAGGCAACGTTCCATTAAGATTCAAAATTCTTCCAGTAACGTTAATAGAACGTTCGTTTAAAGTTATCTGGTGTAAAAACAACAGAGGGGCACATTAAAAATGGCAACATATTTTATTTAAATGTAATGCAAATAAATACAAAAAGTAATTCTTGAAAAAATCTACACAGTAATTTTACACAATCTAAACATGTTAATAAAAACAAATTACTACTAGTACTCTTATAAAATTCAATCAGGCAATCATACATTTCACAATTTAATATTTATATATGAATGTCAAGAATTCAGAAGTGTATATATTTATAATGCTTACACTACACTACACAGAAATAATATACAATTAAGAATAAATAAATAAAATAAATTGTGCTTATTTTAAATGTATTGTGTGTGATTTTAAAAGTTTACGGCTTTTAAAACGTCTGTGTGATCTAACAGGCACAAGCAAGTCTTTTAAAAACAGCAGCAAACATAAAATACAAATACACAAAATAAAGTCATTTTATGCAAATCCACAGCCTTTTTATCTACAGATCAAGCATTATAATATGAGTATATAATATTGGAGAGAGTTTTACCATGCATCCTGCTGTAAATGGACGAGGTGCGAGCTATTTACTGAATGGAGAATGATTGACAGCCGCAGAGGAGGGAAAACAAGGTTTCCGTAAACTTTAATGTAATGATGTAAATAGTCTTCTGTACTTAACATTAAGCTATGGAATTGCTTCAGATGACTTTGAGAAATTAAAATCAGACCCAAGTCACTCAAACTGATGTGAAAAAAGTGCGATGTTTGCATCCCTGAATATGATTAAGTTCCTAATGTGTTTGGGTGCGCTGCACTAATTTACCCGTGTAGAACGTTGCGTCACATTAGTTCCGCTTTTGGCGTTCGAATGTAAAATCCCAGGCGGCAAGGAAGCATAGACAGTAAAAGAAATGGACACAGCGACCCCATTGGAACTCAATTGAGACAAGTGAAGCCCATTTTTAGCGTTTTTTAGCACTTCCGTTTCTGACCCGCAGACTCAAACTAAGCTTCAGATGTAAAGTTATTCGCTGTCAAAGAGACGCTAAAATGAATGGGAGTCAATGGGAATGCTAACGGAAGTGAAGTTCTGCTACAAGATGGCGGCACGTGGCCGACTTCAACTTCCGGTCGACTTCCTTGCCGCCTTTAGATCTGAGGCGTTTAAAGACTCCGTTTGTCCATTATTTATTCCTAAAGATACACGACAATGTATAAAGGGCTCCATTACCTTCAATGTTACATTATGACCCCGTATAAACAGTTTTTGTAAAAATAGGCTAACGATTGCGTCATAATCACTCATCTCTCTGTCGCATTACCGTACAGACAGGAGGAGAAGCTCCCAGGTAATTAACGTAATATGGCGTACTGGCGTTACATTTTAAAATACTATACAAAATAATTACTCACGCCAAAGAACTCCCCGCTCAAGGCTAACGATTCGAATAGGATAACCACTCGGCTCTCTGTAACATTACCGTACAGACAGGAGGAGAAGCTCGCAGGCAATTAACTTAATATGGCTTGCTGGCGTTACATTTTAAAATACTATACAAAATAATTAATCAGAATACTTACTCCTGCTCACTCACGACAAAGAACTCCCCGCTCAAGCTCGCCGTCTCTGCAAGATTAACGATGGCAGTTTTCACGCACAGCTACTAGAAGATTTACATCTGGCAGACAGGTTGCTGACGTCGTCAAGCTTCGTTTGAGTCTGCGCGTCAGAAACGGAAGTGCTAAAAAACGCTAAAAATGGGCTTCACTTGTCTCAATTGAGATCCAATGAGGTCGCTGTGTCCATTTCTTTTACTGTCTATGGTAAAATCATATTACTTTTTTTTTTCAGCATGGGGGTGGCCAGGGACATGTCTACAGAGGCACGGGCCTCCCTAGGCCTCCGTGTAGAACCGCCACTGCAACAACAACAACTAAAACATTATGTGTACATTGTTAATTCTTGAAAAATAATGTTTTGATGAAACATTTTAGTTTGAGGAACGTCTGTCCTTAATAGTTTCAGACAATTCGGAGAATATTTAAAAGTAACTTTCCCTAATGTTTCCAAAGGATAACATGGAACGTTCCTTTAATGTTTTCTCTAACATCTAAAATCATTAAATTGTATTTTTACGTTTTTAAACATAAAAAAAAAAAATGACATTCTGAACGTACATCCAAACTTTTTTTTTTTAAATGTTACTAGTTTAAGTTGGTCGAGAGAACCTTCAAAAGTAACTTTTGCAAAAAAGTTCATTCATTGCAAAATAATAAAATGGAATTTTCCTTAACATTTTCTCTAATATTCACATAACCATCCTTTTTTTAGTTTTTTTTTTTTTTTGCTAATTAAAAAGAAAAAAGAAAAAAAAGGACAACACTCTGTAATTTCTGTATGTGTTACACTTTAATGGTTTATTACAATACAATTTTCATTGCCTCAATATTTTATTTTATTTTATTTTCATTGTCTTTAATTAATTAATTTATTGTATGTGTTTATTTATTTTGAAGGGAGAGGATGGATAATTTGTTGGTACTTACTGTGAATGTTTTTAATGCTTTGCACAAAATAATTATATATATATAATTATCAAATTAAAAGTTCCTTAAATGTTTTCCCTAACATCCACATTTTTTTTTACATTTTAAAAACTAGATGTTTTGAGTATTCTGAGGACATTCAGAAACAACATTTGCATAACTGAAAGGGAATGTTAGCAAAATGTTCTTAGAACATATTTTAGCTGACACAACACAGCAACCAAAATCCATTTTGGTAAGCACAGTATGTTAGCATGCTAATTAAAGCACCATCGCTACAATTACCAAAACTTTACATTTAATTAAAAAAAAAATCCCCAAATAATTTGCATCACTAATCTAATGCATGAACAATCTCTGTCACAAAAAAGCTTCCTCCACAAAAAATACTTTAATATTGTATAAGATATTAAGACTGGTTTTTAATTTAATATTTTTTTCATGTTTAATACAAGAGAAAATGGTGTACTTGCAGTAAGACAAAGTTCAATATACATTTGCAGAAAACAAAATTTATTTTGTTGTAATGATGTTTAGATATTTGCACAAAATCTAAAACATATTTGTAATATTTAAGAATTGTATTTTTCTTTATGAAAACCAGAGCAGCTCAGTTTTAGACATCGTTGAGCTCTCTTATGAACTTTTTTTCTTAGTTTTATGAATTTTTCAATAATAATAATAAGAGAATATTTTTTAATTCAGTTCCTAAGGTATTAATTTATAAGGTAATAATTTATACTCAATTGTATGTGCAGTCAGAAAAAATAAAATCATATTCAATATACATTCTCCATAACCAAATTTATCGTGTTTGTATGGTTGTTAGATATTTGCACAAACACTGCACAAAAATACTTGATAAGAATAGATCTGTAAAATGTATTTATTTTTGCATTGATGTTTCTGATCACTAAAACCTAGTCAAAAATGTGTCTCTGTAAAAAATTGGAAGAATAAAAACAAGTCAATGATTGATGTTTCATAGAGCTGTATCAATAACGGGAATATTAGCTCATATCAACTTAGATAGACAAAGAAACTGATAAGAAATGTTTGAGTTCACACTGAGATCTTTGATTTGAGACGTTGTCGAGACATGTGAGAAACGTCTGAGAAGCAGGAGACTGAAGTTGTCTGTGAACGGCTGGTGTTTTGAACTGTGTGTGAGTGAGTAGTTGTGTCAATATTTGATGTGTGATTCCTCCAGGCGTGTGTTTACCATCTCTTGAGTTGGCTCTGATCACAGAGAGAAGCCCGCGGCGATTACAGCCTTCACTTCAAACACACACAGACAGTAAATCACTGGCCACTCTCATCAGACCGGCTCATCTCATTCATTCCCAGTGTTTCTCAGAGCTACTGTGTGCCGGCTGAGAGCCACTGAGCGACGCTGACACTGAATAATAAAGCTGTCATTAAAGTGACTAAAAGGCTGGGTAATGAAGCTTTGTCACAATGAGTGACATCTGTGGCCACCTGTAGAATTAAGCCCGTGCAAAATATTGTGCTATGTTCAGAAATGTAACATTTGGCTTCTTTTTAGTTCAACTTAATTGGCCACTTTCCACATTTGGATGGATGGCATTTAAAATATAAGACACAAAATATATCTATATCCTAACTTAATTTTGTATTTTACGAATGCAAATAAACTCAGAAATTGAATTGTTATTTAAAAAGCATCTCAGTTCAGTTCTAAAACAGTGCACGACGCTGCAATTTCACTTTCAAAAAGAATTGAAAAAAAAAAATAATAAAGTTTGGAGTCGGTATGAATCTCTTCTGCTGACCAAGGCTGCATTTATTTGATCAAAAATGAATTAAAAACAGTTAAATATTATTACAATTTAAAATAACTGTTTTCCATGTGAATATCTGTTCAAATGTAATTTATTTCTGTGATGCACAGCTGTATTTTCAGCATCATTCCTTCAGTCATCAGAGTCACATGATCTTCAGAAATCATTCTGATTTGCTGAAACATTTCTGATTATTATGAATGTTGAAAACAGTCAATATTTTTGTGGAAATCGTGATTCATTTAGTTTTTTTTTTGGATTCACAGATGTATAGAAAGTTCAAAAGAGCAGTGTTTATTTGATATCATACAGTAAATGTCACTTTTGATCACTTTAATGCATCACTTATTAATGAAAAATGAAAAGCGTATTTACCCCAGACTCTGTAAGTGTGATGCTGATCTCCTGAATGTGAAGGCGTTTGATTCAGATGAACACGTCTCTGTGTGTGAGTTGTGTTGGTGTTGGTCTGGTGTTGTGTTGTGGTGAAGGATGGACCATGACCTCCGCTCCAGTCTCTCATCTGTCTCTCATCCGCTCCGCTCCGGCTGATTTATCACGGGAGAAACGCTGCAGGCCAATGGGCTTTTGATGAAACTGTTGGAGGGATCCGGAGCGATAAATCCACATCTATACATGCAGGTCACCAGCGACTCTCCCATTCATTCTGCCATCAATAACCTCCACGACACAGAGAAAACCATAACCTCTGAGAAATACTGCAGAGAGACGGGACATGGATTTAAAGTCTTTTTCCACTTCCACCCAAGTTTGTATGAAATGTACATTTACATTTAATCATTTAGCAGACGCTTTTATCCAAAGCGACTTACAGATGAGAACAATAGAAGCAATCAGATCAACAAGAGAGCAACAACATGTTGTAGGATCACATGGATGCTCTGCAGTGAATGGGTGCCGTCAGAATGAGAGCTGATAAAAACATCACAATAATCCACAGCACTCCAGTCCATCAGTTCACATCTGGAGAAGACACAAGCTGTGTGTTTGTAAGAAACACATCCATGAGTGGTGAGGATTATTGTGATGTTTTTATCAGCTGTTTGGACTCTCATTCTGACGGCACCCATTCACTGCAGAGCATGTGATGCAATGCTGCATTTCTCCAAATCTGATGAAGAAACAAACTCATCTACGTAAATGAATAGTACTTTTTTTAGAATTTAGTTTCAAATATTGCATGCATCCTATCAGATGACCTGCTATATTTTACAAAACACTGCATGAAAAATTATGGAAAACTGTATCCCACAATGCAATGCAGCTAACTTTCCATTTCCATTGCAACAAATGAACCAGGATGAAAATCAGCTGGTTACATGATTTGGTCAGACTGCTAAAAGTATATTAGTACATTAACCATAGGCTAAAATTAAATAATAAATGCTGTATACAAGTGCTTAAAATGTTATTGTGTATGTATGTTATGTAATGTAATGTTTTGTCAGATCAATATGCAATAAACACAATCATTTAAAAGTTTGGGGTTGGAGCAATTTTTTTAATGTGTCACTTTTGCAGAATATATATGTGGAATATATTTATATTTATTTTTACTTAAATTAAATAATTGTTACATTTTTTATTAATTTTTTTATATTTAATGCTTTACACATTGTCATTGTACTTTCTGTTCAATCCTGACATTTGATTTATTTTTAAATAAGGTTTTATTATTTTTTAAATTGTTCTTAAGTTCTTTTTTTATATTCTTTTTGAGTAGTTCTTTGTTTACATACACTACTGTTAAAAAGTTGTCTGAAAGATTTTTTGATATATTTAAAATAAGTCTCTTCTGCTCCCCAAGGCTGCATTTATTAGACCAGAAATGCAGCAAAAACAACAAAAATGTGAAATATTATTACTATTCAAAATAACTATTTTCTGTACGGATATCTGTTAAACTGTAATTTATTTCTGTGATGCGCAGATGTATTTTCAGCATCATTCCTCCAGTCTTCAGTGTCACATGATCTTCAGAAATCATGAAAATATTCTGATTTGCTGCTCAAGAAACATTTCTGCTTAATTTCTGCATTTTGCTGCTTAATATTTTTATGGAAACTGTGATTCTTTGACAATCAGAAAAATAAATCTAAAGAGCAGCATTCATTTGAAATGTAAGTAATCTGTGATATTATAAATGTCTTTACTGTCACCTTCTGACCCCAAACTTTTGAACAGCAGTGCATCTTTAAATGTTTTTAATAATGCAAATTGTCTATGCACAAAAGGAATTATGCATAAACACAATGCAGCACTCTGAGCAGCAAAAATGTTTAATTTCTCCCGCTTGGCTTCCTTCCTGGGAGTGCACTGTAGATTCAGACACACAAAGCCTGCGGGCCCCCGGTGGGGCGGATCGGCTGTCATTAACCCCTCACAGCTGGCCTGACGGGGGGCTGCTGTCTCAGTGTGAGGACGGCACACAGCCACACAAATTTACACCATTGTGCTGGAGCGCTGGTGACAGAGCAAAGGCAGTCGTGTCCTGCGCCCCATGCTGGTATCTCAATCCAACACGCTGACTTCTCCAGGAACCACACACATCTTCTCTGTTCTTCACTACTCATACGCAGCATCTCTTCACCTGCTGCTAAACGAGCCCACAGTTTAGTGCACATGCATTTTTAAAGTCTGTAGGAAGCAGCATAAGAAGAGAATCGATCTATAAAACTGAAATCTGCAAAAATAATGATTCTTACTTGATGCTTTCTGCAATCTATTAACAATTAGCCGACTTCTAATTAGCATAAAATCGCTGTAGCATTTTTCTGGTCCATTTAACAAATTTGCAGAGGCATCTATTAGCTCGAATCTATTTGAAAATGGGGTGCATCGGATGAAAACTCATGCATGGTTTGTAACAAGCTCTGAAAATAAAGAGAATTTTTATTAAGGACACTTTTGGTTTTATTTTGAATCTGATTTGTTTAATCTATGCTGTTTGAGATAGAAAATGCCAATATATCACTTGTAAATCTTAAGAGACACTGTAAATCAACAGGCTGTATAAAGAACACTATTATTCAAAAGCTGGAGAAGACACATCTGCTCACCAAGGTTGTATTTAATTGAGTAAAAATAAAGTAAAATTGTGACATATTATTACAATTCAAACTTCTGTTTTTCTATGTGAATATATGTTAAAATATAATTTATTTCTGTGATGCGCAGCTGTATTTCCAGCATCATTCCTCCAGTCTTCAGAGTCACATGATCTTCAGAAATCATGAAAATATTCTGATTTGTTATTCAAGAATCATTACAATCTTGATCAGTTTTTTTAATATCAGCATAAAATCTCTGTAAATACTGAAGCTAAATAGAGACCCGAACACCCGCGCAGATTACTTTTTGGATGTTACACAATTAACATCCAAACCTCTAGAGACAAAGCTCAAGCATCATGAACAAGTACTTTTGAAACACATCAACTGATAAGCAGCTAATACGTTCCACAGAAAACCTGATTATATTCAGGACGACCGACAGACACGGTCTCTCACAGCTCTCTCTGCTGTTGATTAACATACATATCCATCTGAAGAGTCAGAGTGTCTGAACAGCTGTCCTGTCCTGTCCTGTCTCAGAGCGTGCAGTGATAGACTCACATTAAACACACAGACACGGGGGACCGGGGTGAGCACTGACCCCTACAAACACTTACAGGGTAACTACAGTCTCTGACAAAATACCATTCTTACTACAGTAAAATTAATTCATATGGGATTGATTTTAAATTGCCCTTCGGAAGTTTAGGGGTCAGCAAGTGCATCAGAATTCCGTGAAGACATTTAGAATGTTACAAAAGATTCTATTTTAAATAAACGCTGTTCTTTTGAACGTTCTATTCATCAAAGAATCCTGAAAAATAAAATGTGTCATGGCTTCCACAAAAATATGAAGCAGCATGACTGTGTTCAACACTGATAATAATCAGAAATGTTTCTTGTGCAGTAAATCAGAATATTTTCATGATTTCTGAAGATCATGTGACTCTGAAGACTGGAGGAATGATGCTGAAAATACAGCGGAGCATCACAGAAATAAATTACAGTTTAATAGATATTCATGCAGAAAACAGCTATTTTAAATTGTAATAATATTTCAGAATTTTACTGTATTTTTAATTTTAATTAATATTTAACTCATCATTTGTTTGACGCATAAACTCACTTTTGTTCAGTTTTTGGAGACTTCACATCTCCACTTTGATTCTCAAGTAAATATCTCCTCTGTTTAGATATTTCTAAGTGAAAACAGGACAAAAATCATAAGTCATGGCATCATTTAATGCCATGACTTATGAGACTTTCTCCTCTGAAGACCTTCTAATGAATGGAAAAGTGAATTCAGACCTGGAGCAAATGTAGACGTTTATTCAACTATGATGACTTCCGCTTCTGAGAAACCCAGATTTTTGAAAAGCATTACAAGTCTCTTTCTAATCACCGAAGCACACTGGTGTCAAGTATCTTTAATGAACAAACACTGAGGGCTGGGTTTTGGCGATAATCGGATTCGGTGGTTTGGTTTCAGCCCTTGTTCTGGCCCCTCACCCCCGTCGCTGGTGATGAATGGATGCACTCGGCACGAAGGAAAGATTTTCATTCATCGAATGCAGGAGATAAAGAGAGAAGAGTGATTGATAAATTCTCTTCCCTGGCTTCTTTTACAACAACCCCCTCCTTGGATTTATTGACCCCTTGAGGGCTTTTGACTCATTACTGCCCCTGAACAAAAGCCTCCATACGGCTCTAAACTCCAGCGTTTAGTCACACAGCGCAGGAACAATTTGTGCCCATTACGAGCTCTACGGTTCATTCAGGCTTCACCCTATGAGCCCAGCGCCGGCCGTTAGCGCTCCTTGGCTTCTCCGTCCCGTCCATCAATCCATCTGGCCTCCTCATAAACGGCGAAGCATCAAAACAACGTCCTAATCCTTCACAGTCCCTCCCTGCTGTCTTTGTGTCCATTTCCTACTCTTGTCTTTCAGCTTAAACCAGCACATCACTTCCTGTGTCGCACTGGCACGCATCACAGAGAGACTCTGATACGATGCAAAAGACAAATAAAATGAGCTAGAGGAGAGGAGGTGACTTCTGGAGAGCCTTTGAAAGACACCAATGGAGGAAGGTGGTGTTTAAAGAGAAAAACCTTCAGATTGAAGAGAGAAGCTCACTCAATGAGCCGGTTTCCCAAGTTATTTGCCACGAGTGCCCCAGCAGCCTGACCCTCCAGCCATGGAAACTGCAGTGAGGTGGAACATTCACCGTCACGCCTCCCTCTCCACGAGCAAGAGCCTTCACCACCGCAAACCACCGAGAAACACATTCAAAAATGCATTCAAAAACTGATCAATGTCATTGCATTGAAAAAAGAAAAGAAATCAAAAGCACACTTTAACAATAATATTTCAAAAACATTTAATAAAAACATATTTTACATTTATATTTTATGCATAATATATATAATATATAAAACATATATATTTATGGATATATATATATATATATATATATATATATATATATATGTGTGTGTATATATGTGTGTGTGTGTGTGTGTGTGTGTGTGAAAATATTTTTTCAGTAATATTTCTGTTTTTGTAATAATATTTGTATTCATATTTATGTTATAATTACTATTTTAGAGAGTGTATACACTTTAAGCAAAAATATTAATGAAAATCTATATATATATACACACACACACACACACACACACACACACACACACACACATATATATATATATATATATATATATATATATATATATATATATATATATATATATATATATATATTTTAAATAATTATTAATACAATTAAAATTATTTATTTATTTCTTTATTTTTTTTATTATTTTACTATATATATATATATATATATATATAAGATGCCACAAAAAGTCATTGCATTAGATAAAATATTAGGAAACCATAAATTGTATACACACACACACAAACAAACACACACACACACACACATATAAATAAATATAATATATAGTATAGTATAGTATATAGTGTCTATACATTATATATATATATATATATATATATATATATATATATATATATATATATATATATATATATATATACATTTTCATTAATATTTTTGCTTAAAGTGTATGCACTCTCTAAGCATAAAATGGTAATTATAACAAATATGAATACTAATATTATTACAAAAACAGAAATATTAATGAAAAAATATTTTATACATATTTTAGCCAGATTCTAATGGGGATGCAGATTTAAATGCAGCTACATGCATTTACACAAAACACAACTAGTAGATAAAGGAAAGCTGCTGTCAGCAATTTTTCTGCAATACTACATAAAAACTGTCTGACAGCCGTCGGTGAAGTCAGAGCTAGTGTAGCATAGCATCATCTATCCTCTGCTGTTTCAGTGCTAGATGAATTCTTAGTGGACAGTCAAACACCTGCAAACTTCACAGTAATATTGACATCAGCATCATCTCTGAGCTTCGAACAATGCAGCACGCTGATGGCTGAATTATGGGATGTCAGGTTGAATTTCTTTTCAGCTGACGTCACAAAGACCTCTTATTTTTTTAAAACTTCCCTAAACATTATGTCTAATCAATTCATAAGGGCAGAAATGACAAACAAATCAATAAATATAATCAAAAATCCTCAAAATTGCATACAATCATGTTTACATTTATCAGATGCTTTTATCCAAAGTGACTTAATAACGAGGAACTTCTTTTGGAAAATAACTAGAAAACACAAAAAAGTAACTGAAAGATGTTTTTTTAGAATTTAGAATTTATAGTAAAATAGTGCAAATAACTAAAAACTCTTAAATCAAAATACATTTATATTAAGTATTGTTATAACATTGATATTAAGTCCTGTTTTGCTAGATTTTTCAGAAAACAAAACATAATATCTAATAGACCTAATATAGTCATCTTGATTTGATAATGCTTAGATATTTCTAACAGAAAACGAAATGATTTCTCACACGTGATTTTCCGTACACGTCCTTTGAATCATCTCGTCAAACACACTTTCTCATGAATGCTCTCTCTCGGTCTTTCTCTGGGAGCTCGCAGGGGTTCTTGTGCTTTCCTCCTGCACATAATGAACACAATTTCACACCACAGAGGCCGATTAGAGACATGACAGCCACCTGCCGGCACGCCTCCCAGAGAGAGACCAGGAGCCAGTTCACAAGCAGTTCCCCGGTCTTTGATTTGATTCAGTTCAGTCGGCTTTTAAACGGTTCGGCTCTCTGTCTCCCGTCAGGAACCGAACGACTGCGAACAGACAGGGAACACGAGGCACGTTTCCTTTCCATTGCATTCGCCATCTAAACATGCAGCTTCGGCCAAAATAAATGGCATCGCTCTCTTCACACACACACACAAGTGCTCATGTAACAGATTTTGTGTTGTGACCTCTTGACCTGTATAGGTAATGTCATCAGTGCAGGGTTGATCCTCTTCTCGAGGGACGAGCGTGTGCCACTAATGATGCAGAACTACCTCGGGCTCCAGCGGCCAACTCAAGTATGGCAGAGATGAATGGTATTAAATTGGACGAACACACACACACACACACACACACACACATGCATAGCTGCACACAGTCGGTGTGCTCTGATGAAATCACATGTTGACAGACAGATAAAAACGAGCGTTTCTGAGGTTTGATTACTCTGAGCTGCTTTAAACCATCAATTCAGCTCCAACAACAACACACACACACACACACACACAGAAATTAACCAGATCAGTTGGGATCTGAGCTTCTAGATCTGAACGTTTAGAAAAAGAAAGTTAATTCAATTCAGAATAAATATGCATAATACATTAATAAAAACTTTAAATATAACCAAATGACACTAAAATAACAAATCGAATGCTGAATGCAATTCAGATTTAAAAGTAATTAAGGTTGTAAAATTAAAATGAAGTGAAATTCAAGTACTACATGCTTTTATTCAGCAAGGATGCATTAAATCGATCACTGAAGACATTTATAATGCTACAGAAGATTTCTATTTCAAATAAATGCTGTACTTTTGAACTTTCCATTCTTCAAAGAATCCAGAAAAATAAAATGTATCACAGTTTCCACAAACATTGGACTGTTTTCAACACTGATAATAATCTGAAATGTTAAAAAATCTGAATATTTTCATGATTTCTGAAGATCATGTGACACTGAAGACTGGAGGAATGATGCTGGAAATACAGCTGTGCGTCACAGAAATAAATTACAGTTTAACATATACTCATATAGAACAGAGCTATTTTAAATTGTAATAATATTTCCCAATTTTACTGTTTTTACTGTATTTTTAATCAAATAAATGCAGCATTGACGAGCAGAAAACACTTCATTCAAAAGCATAAAAAATTCTCACTGACCCCAAACTAAATATTCTGGGTTGTTTAATTAAAAAAAAACATTGAGACATTTTAGATATGTGCATATGCTGATAATCACGTCTGGTTCACACCAATCAGACATTAAGTAAATGGCTGCACTACATGAAAAGCAACTCTCACTGTGCGTTTGATGACAATACAGAAATAGCATCCACACATGAAAAGACTAATACTGGACAAAGGCAAAGCGGGTCCGGTAAGTGCTCTCTTGCTCTCATTATCGCCACACAACGGAGAGCCGCTGACCAATTAGACCGTTCCAGAAGTTCTGCCGCTCCGGGAAGCTGGTCAGCTGCTCTTAATAGATTTGCAAGCAATTTACCTTTTCAACATGTTGGCAATCTGATGCAATTTGTGTGCAATTTGTCTGCTTTTAGACCCACATGGAGTTGACTTCAGCACAGACCGAATGACACAGAGTTGAAAATATCAGTCCATGCTAGACACACACGGCCCTCAAATGTCACGGGGAGAAATCATCAGAAAGACAGACACCGAGAGAGACAGAGAAAGCAGGAAGAAGGCCGCTGGATCTGTGCAAATGGATGGATGTATGGATATGGACCGCTGAAATTACCCAGAATACCTTTGGTAGTGAATGTATGGCAATTGCTCTGACATTTCCCACAGTTTGTAGTTTTGACGTCACTCAAAAAAAGCAAAATGACCATGATCAGAAGTTTCTCTGTGCCTCTTGACTCTCAACTTTTCTCTGTCTTCTTCTTTAACGTTTCAGTGGGTCAATACATATCCGAATTGTGCATTAAAATAAAAAATAAGATCATAAACAAAGTTTACTTTAATTTTACAATTGACATTTTTAAGTAGTTTTAAATGCAATTCTCTTCATTCAATTTCATGCATTATTTACCAAGCTTTATGATTTAAATATAAAGGGGCAGTTCAACCGAATATGAAGATAATTTACTCACCCTCAGACCTTCCAGGATGTATTTGAGCTTGTTTCTTCAATATAAATATTTACTTTGAGCTGAAACCAGTGATTCATAAAATGCAATTCAATGCATTTCCCTTTGCTGTAGGTCTCAAAACTACAAATAATCTGCATATGATTGAACAAATCAGGTGTGTCACTTTAAATATGCAAATTAGATTTGAGCGCAATAAGTACTTAAAATAGGTAATAGGCTTTTCACACTTAACTGTTTAGGAAACTGAGGGTTATTTACCACTCGTTCTTCATATATCACCCTAGTAAGCACATTTGAAAAATGAAGAGTCAAACAGAGTTAAAAGTGGCTTTATCTTGGGATTTAAAAAGTGTTAACCCATGCATAGGTAAGTATTAGCTAATCATAACAGAGGTCATTTGCATATAAATCACACATTAAGGTCTGAGATGGGGGGAAATCATCATTAGATGAAAATACAGCTATGTCCAACAAATCTTTGCTAAGTTATATCTGTTGAAGCGAGTGAGGAACAGATGTTTGTGTTTGTGAGTCCAATCCACTCGCCGTTAAAATAAAAAAGTGTGCCAAAGAGATTATACGCCCAATTTCACCATCTGAAAGCGCTGGAATACTTAACGCGTTACAAGGTTCCTACAGCTGTTTTTCCTGAAAACACACACACACACACACAGACAAACACACACACACATACACACACACACGTCTCTTTTACCCTCTTGACATTTTTCTTCATGTTCCTAAAATGACATGTTTTATGTGATTCTATCAGAGTGTTTCTAATGCAATAATCACAGTGTGGAATCTGTCATGAATCTGCCAAAGTGTTTTTCTCCAGGAGACGAATTCAAAAAGCATCTTTTGCTGTACATCAGACACTAAAATCAGCACATATTAAACTTATTTTTTTTCATGGCTTCTTATGTAAAGAACTGAACGCACACAAGTGTAGTGGACATCTGTTGTCGAAAGTTATGAACTTGACATGAGCTTCCTCTGAATCAGAACAATGAAGTTAGAAACTGTGAATGCTCATCAGTAAATCAGTGCAAAATGAATAGAAATTACTCTTTTGTCTAAGCTACGTGTTTTAAAACAAAAACCCACTAGAGTAACATTTTTTGAATGATACCCAGCCCTAATAATAGGATATAAATTGAAATCACCATATATATAATATATATATATATATATATAAAGGTTAAATGAAAACATAAAATATAAATATAAATAAATATATATATTTATATTTTATGTTTTCATTTAACCTTTTATTAAGGTTTATATACATGCATTGTTACTTCACTTAAAATTGAAATTAATAAAAATGAAAATATAAAATACTAAATAAAACACATTGAAATAATAATGAAAATTTCAATAGTTTATCACAAATGCAATTAAATTGGTTAGATTCAAAAGGAACACAAATTTAGCTTTTTTACTAGTAAGCAATAACATTTAACTGACTTTTTGAGCTTGATAAGGCATTTTTCTGAAAGACATCAACAATCACAGCAAAAATCATCTTATTTTAATATCATTATAGTAAACGGCGTGATGGTTTTAGCATGGCTGAAAGGCTTCAGTGTGATCCGTCACATCTTATCTGCTTCCCCCCCTGTGTTTTTCTCTTCACGCTTTGATGCACACGTTCAGCTGCCAAATAGCACATAATAACAGTTTAGACACCTTTCAATTTTAACATTCCTGCTTGAAAAGTTGAGTGTTCCTCCAGGTGCCATGACAACCGCGCAGCGCAGCATCAGCACCGCGAGATTCCGCTGCCATGGCGATGGAGCAGCTGTCACTCACACGGCGACGTCCGCTTCTGCTGGTAAACTTGACATGCACACAGATTTCCAACAGCACCGTAAATCACGGTTAAATACAGTATTCTGATGCGATCTATTTTACTACACTCCTAAAAATGTGAGAGCGACGAGTGCAATTGCTCTGCGAGATTGGACGGCATCATTTAATCTTTCTCTCTGTGATGGCTCTCTGATGTCGCTCTTTTTCTCCTCCATCAGAGAAGTGAACGTGGTTTTCATCTGATTTCTAATCTTTCGGAGAGTTTCCCGCTAAACAGCACACCCACAATAAGATGGAGCGACAGAGATGGAGGCAGACAGTTGATGAAATCGGAGCAGTTATCACCTTAACCATTACCTGTCAGCTTTCTCCGGCTGTGCTCTGATGGGGCAACGATTTTCTGAAGTGGAAGTCAAGGGCGCCAGTGTGGCACAGCGCGAGTAAATGTTAACAAAAGCGCTGCTGTCCACTTCTTTATTTATGAAGGGCACTGGTGTGCAGAGAGAGTCTCCATCATACTCACACAATCACTGCTAGAACAACTCCTGACCGAGCAGATTTACATTCACACTCCATCTAATGCTCCTCAGTCCTGACACTCAGTGTTTGCACTTCATCTCTCATCTCTGTGTCTCATCTCTCCATCAACCTCACAGACAGAAAAACATAAATGCCTAGAAAAAAAAAAGTTCAAACACACACACACACACACACTTGGCACTTTTTAAACTTTGCTTGCTGGTCAAAAAATATACAGTTTCTGAATCTTGTTTGCCATTAAGTTCAAAATCAGGAACTGAACAGGGAATTCCCAATTCCTTTCAAAAAGGCGTAAACCTTACTGTTTGAAGTATTCATTATTGCATGCACGTACAGATTCACCCATCATATTTCAAAGTTAAACATAGCACTAATACTGTATTCCAAACACAGTCACTGTTCTGAACAACAATAGCCAAAAACGTCTAATAAAGATCAAATTAAAAAGTTTTAAGTGGATTGTTGCAATTGGGAAAAAATGGGAAATACATGGAAAAATGCATGCATGCACGAGTAAACATTCACATGCATCGATTTACGAAGAAAATGAATTCAGGAGAAATGCACTGCGAAACACTGATGTCAACCCACGGCAGAAAATGTCACCTGAGAAGCCCGTCCGTTCCTCTAACACACACTTAGAGAGGATTAACCACAAAAGCGGCTAATATCAGGGTTTCAGATGACGCATTCTCTTCTTTAGTCTGAGAATCGCATCTATTCAAGAGCATTTCCTTTCATCGGCCTGAGCTGAATGAGGCTAACACCGAGGCCTTCACAAGCCACACCGGCGAAGAACATACGTGAAAAACCAAAGCTTTTCCCGGATTAACCCACTTATGTCATTTAACCCCTTTTGATAAACACAGCCGGGTGGGATAAACACTCGCCAGCGGACAGACGTTTAAACCCACATGCAAGCATCTTCATTTGGGTCTTTAATCAGAGACTTTAACCTCTTGGGGTTTGTCTTTAAAGACACCGCTGGGACAAAAGCTGCTAATTGCACCACCCCCCCCCCCATTCTGCTGACAGATAATATTGCTTTATTGTCCAGAGGTCACTGGGGAAGAGGAGGAGAGTAGAGGCTGTATTAATGGGTTAAAAGATCCCAATGGGACCATTGTCCACTTACTGTCCACTGCTGTCCAAAACAGCGTCCTAACCACCCCTGAGGTCAAATAAAGACACGTAAAAGGCTCCGGCTAATTAAGACGTGTTTAAGCGACCTCGTCTGCTGACCTCGGATGGAGTTTATTAGTTGAGGACCCTGTGATGTGTCTAGCGATGCATGAACCAGCCAGCACTGATGTTACTGTAAAACGAGGTGATGCATGTGACGGGAAGAACTGTTTCAATCAGCCTATTAATCCATCCTTTCATCGATCAGACCGTCCATAAATTCATCCTAGAACAAATCAAATAAAGTGCGACAGTCAGACACTGAAGACACCTTGTATCAGATCAATAAGATTCAATTCATCCTCTCAATAAGTTTTAATTAAGAGTGTGAGAAAACCAAAAGGCCTCCACCGTGAATCTGAAAGTGTTTCTTAGGCGTCAATGTGATGAGGTTTATTGCGATGGAAATAATGCTGTCAACACAGAGGTTGAGATCTGCTTGGCACTGAGAGACGCACTGTATTTTGATGCATCAGCATTATGTACATTAATAGTGAATTCAGGTTGACTTTTTCCCAGTCATTTTAAAGAATACAATACTGTGTTGCTGCCTAAAAAGTAACTACATTATGTTACTTAGTTAATTTTTATGGAAGGTTTACATGCATGACGTCATTTTTGCATCACTTTTTAAATCTGGGCGTGTCTTTTCATATATAATTTTTTTTTTTTTTTTGGCAAATGTAAAAGCTGGTTTGAAAATGTTATTAAATTCAAAAAAGATATATGTGTTATTTAACAAATTTTATTATTTCAGAAATGCATCATATTCTGAGAATACTGAATCAGTTTTTGTGTGAGTGAGATGAATAAATGCATGTTGACATTTACTCTAGATCTACACTAGCATCATGTTCACACAACGCCTCCTGATTTATTTCTACATGAGGACAGAAGAGCTGTCAGTCAATACATGGGAAAACAAAGTAACTGGTGTTACTTATTTGAAAATGTATCTCCGATATTTTCTTGTGAATTAAAAAGTAATGCATTACTTACTTGAAAAGGTAATCTGCTTTATACTGTTACTTATAATGCATTACCCCCAACACTGATTCTGACTGTTTATTAATTCTTATTAATTATCAGTAATGTCACTTAACTGCAGCGTATTAGTTCCATGAGCTGTCCGTGTTGATGACATCATTTCCTGCATCCACACAGAACTTCGATACGTTCCATCAGGAAGTCTGGAAAGCTACAAACTGTGTCTTCTTTCTTGTCAGAACAGCAGATCTGACTGAGTTGTATCTTAGTTATGGTGTTGCTACCTTGTAGAAAGCCTGCCTGCCTGCTACAGGATATTTAGATGATAAGATGTGGTTTTGTGAGAGACATTTAAATGGCAAAAAAGATCTATTGCGTAGCCTATGAAGCATCTCACTTCAGCTGCATTTCCATTATCTTTCAAATTCTGCAAACTGAAACTGCAAATTGAAGTACACCCAATGAAAACATGACAATTTCTCTAAAAACTAGCATATTTGGCAAAAAAGTTGCATGAGGAAGTTTTTTTTTTTTTTTTTTTTGCATTTACAGGTCACATGGTGTACGTAAAACTCCCATAAGTGGCTCTCCGTGCTGCTTCGCTAAAGATACACGCCTACATTTCCTTTGATTAAAAACAATAGCTAGTGCAGTGGCTGTGATATACTGTACGTAAAACTACCAGCATCCATCGCCATGACTTATCACAAGAGGAAAAAAGTATGTTTTAGTAACATTGGTTAATGGAAATGCCTTCATTTCGAATTGACATTTATAAAACATTGCAAAGGTTTTGCACAAGTCACTTTAAAACTACTACAGCTTCAAATCACACACATACCCATAAAAATAAACTTCCACAAGCCACACAGTTAAGCGTCAAAGTGGTATCAGGGCTCCTGATTTAGATGATCATGTTATGAAGGGGGATGTGATTGTGCACGCTGACCCATAATTCAACCTGTCATCACTACGACTCCCTGCAGATCTGTCTTTCTCTCTCTTAGATTCACTCAGGATTTACAACAGAGCACTATTTAGATACTTAGGTGTTACACACACACACACACACACACACATACATACAGTGCACACAACATCCGACCCCACTGACATTCAAAGCAATCTGTAATCATGCAATCTCAAGTGTACAAATGCTTAAATATACAATAATAAACGTACACAATTAGAGTCTAGACCTTTACGCAACAACTAATTACATTACCCAGAAATGACGCCTGACCTCTGTGACCTCAAGGACTCCGGAATGCTCTGAAAATCCGTCTGCGTCTTTTCTATCGATTGGGCATAAATGATCACGTCTGCTGATGGACAACAGGTTGATTAAAGACAATGCAGAGTGTGTTTAGGCTACGACAAATCAACCTAATATAGAGAGAGAGAGAGAGAGAGAGAGAGAGAGAGAGCGTCTGTGGCTCTCTGGAGGATGTTGAGAGTGAGACAGACAGAAAGAAGACAGGGGACAGTTTTCGTCTGATCTAATGAAAGTGACACTTCAGACTGTACCAGGGTTGTAATAGTTAACGAAAACTAAAATATTTTCAGTATTTGAAATAAAATATTTTAGAAATTAAACTTTCAGCTGGTTGCCAAACACATCGTTTCTCATTTTCATTTAGTTGAACTAAAAATGTAATTCAATAATCATACAAACCACATCAACACATTTAAAATGTTAATTAAAAAGCAAACTGAAAATAAAAATAAAAATAAATAGTATCTAAACAATACAAAAATAACACTGGACTGTTATAAAAGTGTTCATTTAGACAAATATTAAAAATCCTGTCATCATTTACTCAAATTTTAGTTAAATTTTAGACATCTGCTTTGTTCCACAAAGGGAAAGTGAATGAGGACTGATGCTACCAAGCTCTAAAAGCACCAAACGCATGTCATAAAAGCCTTCTAATGTTAAAAAAAAGGCTTTGTGTGAGGAAATCCTCCTCTTGGATATCATGTGTCTTGAATGTTTATCATATGGAAAAGAGCAGAGTAAATATCCACACTGTAAAAAAATATTTTTTGAACTTGTAAATAAAGATAGCATCAGTTAAGTAAATTTTACAAACAAATACTATTTTGTCTTTTTACTTCAAAATATCATGTTTAATTCAATAAGCTACTTGAGGTTTCATTTTTATTTATTTTACTTAAATACATAAGTAAATTTAAATGGAACTGCCTAGGTAGAAATGAAAGTTAAAACTCATAAGTATATTTTACTTGGAACTGTTTGTTATGTTTACAAGGATTCTTTAAGTAAATATCAAAGTTATGATCCCATATTTGCCATCATGCAATGGGGCATGAATAATTAAAAATGTACTGTTTATGGTTGTTTTTGTTGTTAGTTGCTTATTTTAGTTGTTAGTTGTTGTTTGTTTTAGTAACATACCGTTTTGTGACACCTGGAGTTTATTTTCTATTTAAAATGACCCATTGATACTCAAACACTATTCACCGTCATTGTGTGTGGTGTACCAAGTATTTTGGTCTCTGTGTTCAGGTGGCTATTACTTTTATTGAGTGGGCATATTATCTTTAAATGATAACAGCCTGTCTACATGCTTACATGCATGTTTGCAAGTGAACCAAATGCTTAATAGCATGGTGATTTACCAGTGTTAAGGTTGTTAAAGTAAATTGCATAAACTCCCAGATTTTATTAAATTCAATGGTTGAGTTTTACTTAAAATATATGAGTGCAAAATTTGCAAAATAAATACACTTTTTTTCAGTAATAAGCATTAGGCTACACAATGTAAAATTTACAAAGAAAGAGTCAACAAAATTTACTGGGAATTCCCAAGTAAACGTAACTTTAAATGTCTAATTAAATTTACTATAATTATGTTTAGGCTTTTACTTGACAATTTTTTGTAAATTTACTAGCCTTTTCTGAGTGAAAAAACTTTCCAAGCTTTTTTCAAGTAAATCCCACTCCAAATTTTTTACAGTGCAGGCTCCTTTTGGACACTTATGTTATGTTATGTTTACATTATAAATCAGAGTTTGTTGCTACTGCAACATTTTTCTGTCATCTCAAAAACTTGACACGCACACACACACATACACACAAACAGACACACACACACACACACATACACACAAACAGACACACACACACACACACACACACACACACACACACACACACACACACACACACACACTTGTTCTCTTGTGATAACAGTGAATAACTTCCACCAGTATGTCCTCAGGACGAGACACTCCCTCTCAAGAGGATAATAAGAGGAAGCTGTCAATCCTGTTCAGATACTGCACACACACACACACACACACACACAATCAATCTCTCTCTCTCTCACTCTCTCTCTCACACACACACACACACACACACACACAGACACACACAGACACACACAGACACACACACACACACAGACACAATCTCTCTCTCTCTCTCTTTCTCTCTCACACACACACACACACAGACACAATCTCTCTCTCTCTCTCTCTCTCACACACACACACACACACACACGCACACACACACACACACACACACACACACACACACACACACACACACACACACACACACACACACACACACAGACACCTTCTAACTGAAGACATACCTGCCACTGTTTTCATATAAAGTTAATCATAAACACTACAGACGAACTCAAACCCTATCCCTGGAAGACTTTCTCAATAATACTATATTCAAATAACACTTAGAAGTTTTTTTTTTAAAGGTATTTATTTTTCATTTTGTCCAAATAAGGACATCATCAACCTCGAGATCAAAAGACAGATCTAAGGTTGAGATAAAGATGCATGGCTACAATATGCAAACTCATGTTTGTGTGAATAGATACACAACATCACACAGCTGTCGAACCTGTTCAACAATCCACACACAATCACTGACTGACAGACACGAGTGTCAGAAAACTGCCTCCAACATATCTCTGATCTCAACAGTGAGGATGAGATAAACCTCTTGAAACAGGGTTATAGAGACAGAGATTATATTAAATATTATGTATGTTACTAGTTACTATAATGATGCATTCTGATAAGAAGTGATTTCAATTTACTATAAAATCAAGTTTATAAGGAGAAAAAAACTGCCTTAAAATAAAATATAGGCCTATACTCAAATTGAACTTTTATGGAATCGTAAGTAGATTACTTTATTCATCACTTCTTGACCATAATCAGGTTCGACCCCTTATTGATTAAACAATTAACAGTGTTTTTACACAGACACACACTGTATAGAGGTCCTAGATTGTGTTTAATGTAGCTTTTGTCTGCCGAACATAACACATCTCAGCACTGTACATCTGTAAACAACATATCAAACCTAACGTAGCAAACCTTTTAGCATTTTTTCTGCCTATATTTTATAACTATATTGTTGTTATTATTTATTGTATATTCTCTTTATAAGTAGTGTTTTTATTACCTTAAATCATATGCATGTCTGCTCTGTACTTTCTGCACCCAGACAAATTCCTTGTGTGTGAAAACACAAGCTCTTTCTGATTCTGATGAGAAAGTAAATATGATGCTAGACCTCAAACCAACTCTGGCCCTCGAGATCTGTACGAGGTTTATATTAAGCATTAGATCAGGGGCTTGAGATCCACTTTCCTGCAGAGTTTAGCTCGGACCCTGGTCAAACACATCTGATCGAGGTCTCCAGGATCACTAGACTCAAAGCTGGAGTTCAACACTGCAGGAAAGTGGATCTCCAACCACTGATCTATGCATGCCTAATATACACCTCATATAAAGCATTTAATATGCATTTTTTGTTTTAAGATGTTCATGTTTAATTGCTATTATTTTATCGGTTTGTTTTAAACTAAGCAGCCTATATCTGATCACAAACTGCTAAATATTTTTTTTTTTTTTTCACTGAACATATTTGATTCCTCGTGATTGGTTTTAATCGTCATAATTGCAGGATATTAAACGGGCTCTCTGTGCATATTTTAGGTTTTCTAAAAAACCAACAAGCAGACCATTAAAGCCCCCCTCTCTCTCTTTCTCTCTGTCGCTCGGTGCGTTTTGTCGGTGCTCGGTGGTGCGTGTTAACGCGCTTATTATGAGAACAGGTTCCTCACGAGATTTCTGCACATATACTGTGGGAAAGAAAGACACACACACAGAGAGAGAGAGAGACATCTGTTCAACACACACATATGTGCAGGTCTACTGTATCGTGACCTCTGAACTCTGGTTAACTTCTCCAACACTGGTCGCGTGCGAAATGATCGCACAGATATTTTAATTAAATTAATTTTATATTGAAAATCGATCAGTTTAAACGGCTGATATATTTTGACTGGTTTTACTGTATTTGGAAAAAAAGGAGAAAAGAGAAAATAGTGAAAACATGTATTCATTTGGCTATTAATCCAGTGTTTCCAAAACTAAACGAGGGTACATTAAATATAAAAAATATATATACAATATATATGAAATATTGAATAACAAGACGCATTTTTAATTTAAAAACAACTTTTATTAAAATATAAATATATATAATATATATATCTCATTTATAGGTCACGTTTCCTGAAATAAAAAAAAAAATGTAGAGAAAAATAAACAAAAAATAAATTAACATTTTACGAATAATGCTTGCCAAAATAAGATAAATATTTTTGCGTGATGATATATGCAATCACACGATCCTGTGATGCTTTTGAGCGAGTCTCGCGTTCTGATTCATTCAATTGTGCATGATCCTAAAACTGCATTGATCACGCGCGTGATTTTAATTAACTTTTCCCGCTGCCCTGTTATGATCGAACATAAATGCCAAACAAATAAAATAGTATATGACCAAAGCTCACCCCTTTATTACATTTGAAAGTCAAATTAAACGCATGGTGTCCACGTGCACTGTATGCTGATGCACGCGCGTGTGAAACGCTGTTAGATCACTTGCGTGCAAAGTTTTAGGGAGAAAAAAATTATAATTAACCCTTTTAAAAAACATTAGTGGTCGTGATTAAAACTGCATTGTACGGATATAGGTTTTCTCGCATCCGGAAGTCCAAAATGCATTTTGTGACCTTCTCAAATCATGCTGAGAACTTCGAATATTCTTACACTAAAATTAAATTATCTGCAATTAATTCATTAGAATTAGAAAAGAATACGTAATGGACGCATTACTGGAAATCACTTCGCAATGCTTGTGATTAACAATTACAGTAGCTACTGAATATTTAAAATGATCTAATGATCATAACACAAGTAAATCAGATCAGAGCTGGAGCTCGCGACTGCCTGTGGATTAAGCACACATAAATCTGTGTTGTGAATGAGATGAAAGAGGAAAGAGCTCGTGGATGCAGTTCATCTCCTCTTGTTTGTGAAGCTGCACGCGCAACACCCCCTTGCACTCCCTCGAGTTTCCCGGCACGCCCTCCGAACAGAACTCAACATGCATGCTCAAAATAATTAAAAATAAACGATGCACTGTTATTTTTTTTCATATTCAGATTATTAAAATTAGTGATGAATTTTGCGCAGCAGGGGAAAAAAATCAAGAAATACCCACATGGATCTAATAAGCATAAAATATTAGTTATCCTTACATGGGTTTCCCCAACAATTAAAAAAAAAAGGCGAAAGGGTCACTCGCCTTCCCGCCCTTCTCACTCTACCGCGCAACGCGTCACCGAGAGTTCCGCCGATGACATCATCGCCGAACGCAGCGTTCCCGAGAGTTTCGGCCGATCTGATTGGTCGCGCGGGATCTGCCGCATCTTCAAAGCCCGAGCCGAGCGCATTTGTGCAGACTCCACAACAGCCGAGGGACTTATAAATGAGAAGAGCTTTCACAGGTGATGGCAACTTCACTTCTTGGGGTGAGTAAAGGTTCCGCTCTCGAGTGGATTTTCAGCTAAAAAAGTTGTTTAAAGTTGATTTGCTGTGTTAGGCTTCAAGCATGTTTGTGCGCAATACGGCGTAATGAATTCGGATTGCAGGAGCATACAGCAATCACAAAAATAAGTGTTCTTTAAAAATAATATTCGTTAAACATTCCTTTGAAGACCTTCACCAAATGAATCCTGTAATTAATAAAAGATCTGGAAAGTAAAAGGTTACTGCTGCTTGATTAGGTTCTTCAGATCGGTGTTTTGTTTTGGTTTCTGTGTTCTTTAAAAACACACAAAAACATAGCTTTTCCTATAGTTTAAGACTGTCAAACTCTTTCTGGCTCTAACGGGAAGCTTTATTTTTATAATAAAGAACATCTGATGGTATCACGGACTCTGAAAAGTTTAATGAAAGAGTTTTAGTACAATGGATTGAGTTTTTACTATTGCAACTCTTATGTAGAACTATACTTAAACTGTCGCAAAGCAAATCAATTAAATGCAAAAAGTTAATATGTGATTTAATTTCGATTGCATTATTCACAGGAGCGAATCGACTGTCTCTAAAAAGTCCTTGAACGCGTATCTGCTTTGTGTTGTCGGATCTTTTGATCTGGTTTTGAAAGTCGCTTTGGATAAAGGCGCGTCTTCTAAAAGATGAAAGTAAATGTAAATGTTTTTGTGGTCACAGGAGGAACCGAGGGTTGGATCCACTCCATTGGCCATGTTAGCAGCGACCTGTAACAAAATCGGGAGCTCGAGTCCCTCCTCGGACAGCGGCTCGTTTGGAAAAGGAGGTTTTCACCCGTGGAAACGCGCGTCGCCGAGCAGCTGTTCTCTCTCCCCGTACGGCGCGCAGCGCAACGACTCGTTCAGCGCCAACAGCTCGTTCTCATTAACGGGCACCAACGTCTCCACCAGTCCGTTTGGAAACGACTATCCTGTGTTTCAAACTTCAGTCGCCAACAGCTCTCAGGACGCGAGCGCGCAGTCGGTCTTCATCTCGAAAGTGGACACTCTGCAGGGGATTTACCCGAGGATGAGCGTCGCGCACCCGTATGAGACGTGGTTCAAATCCGCACACGGTGGCATCTCCGCTGGGGATGTGAGCGCCGGTGGCGGGTCTTCCTGGTGGGATGTGGGCACCAGTTGGATTGATGTTCAAAGCGCGAACGGCGCCGCGCTCCAGACCTCTTTGCATTCACCCTTGGGCGGATACAACTCAGACTATTCCTCCCTGACTCACTCCGCGTTCAGCGCCAGTGCGTCTCCGCATCTCCTCACAGGTGGTCAGCACCTGATGGACGGATTCAAACCGGTCTTATCCGCCACTTACCCAGAAACCAGCCCAGGCGCTAACAGCGCAGTTTTAGCCGGGCCTCCAGTGGTGCCGCTCGCGGGGTCTCCGCGCTCATCCTCCCGGCGGTACTCCGGCAGAGCGACCTGCGACTGCCCGAACTGTCACGAGGCGGAGCGCCTGGGGCCCGCGGGGGCCAGTCTGCGCAGAAAGGGGCTCCACAGTTGCCACATCCCGGGTTGCGGAAAAGTATACGGGAAGACATCGCACCTCAAAGCGCACTTGCGTTGGCACACCGGCGAGAGGCCGTTCGTCTGTAACTGGCTGTTCTGCGGGAAGCGCTTCACCAGGTCCGATGAGCTCCAGCGGCATTTACGCACACACACCGGGGAAAAGAGATTCGCCTGTCCGGTGTGCAACAAGCGCTTCATGCGCAGCGACCATCTCAGTAAACACGTGAAGACGCACAGCGCCGAAGAGCCCGGCTCCAACGGGGTTAAAAAGAGCAGCGACACCGACAGCGAACAGAGTGCACCGGGCAGCCCGGTCTGCCAGTCACCCGGGATGATCCACAGCACAGAACCCGTCCAGAACGGCCTCTGAGAAGAGCAAGAGCACATGCACTCTTGAAGATAAAGCCTCTAAATAGAGCCCAAACTTGACTTTTTATTCTCAAATTCCTGGTACTTTAAAGAACGCAAAACACTGATCTGCAGAACCTGTACAATTCATCTTCAAAGAACACTCTTAAAGATAAACGTTCCAATTTTTGGGTTCCTCAATAAACCCTTCAGCTTAAAGTTCTTAAAACAATTTTTTTGTCGTTTAAACAAAATTTAAAAAAAAAATAATCTAAAGAAGTCTTTTTTCATTGTAAAAAAATCCTTTGCGTAATGGGTGTTAGAAGTTTTTTAATGGAACCATTGATGCCAAGAAAGAACTTTTATTTTTAAGAGTGTAGCAACTCGATAACTCTATACTCTATACAGAAAGTGTTTTTTGATCATTTCCGGTCTTCAAAGAACCAGGAGTGTTTATTTAAGAGCTTTTATTTTCAAGAGTCTTCAGATGTGAACGCACCAATTTTGATCATATTTGACTGTAAATCAGCATAAAGCCTCTCTCAGGTGTTCTTGCATATTTAAACTAGTCCTTTTTGGATACAGTGTCAGAAAGAACCTCTTTATACAGATAAAGATGAAACAAACTGCTGAGCTTTCATATGTGCGCTGCATCTTCTCTATTCACTCATTTCCATCGAGGCACTTTATTACGTAAGAAAATCAAGCATTTTATTCCTCAACAGCTGCACAAATGTCTTATCCTTCTGTATTTGCAAACTGAACTGTTTTATTTCATGCTCCTTGATTTCGTGCAGTTGATATCTATCTTTGACAGTGAATCTGAACTCTTCTCAATGCAAAGTCAAATTGTACATATCGTCTTGAAACTCTATTTATCATCGAGTTTGATTTGTGCTTTGAAGTCTATCAGAGTCGCACTTTGAATCTATATTTATAATTTCAGGATCGAATGGACTCGACCAGTTTTGTTTATCTTTTCATTTATTATTATTTAATTGAGCATATGTGTTTGTATTTACTGACCGTTTACTTAAAGGTAATAAAGTCGCGTTTGACTTGGCTATATGGACTGTTTTTGGGGCAAAGTATAGTCTGTGGGTTGATAATAATAATAATAATAATAATAATAAAACACAAAAATAGCGCATGCGCAATCTGTATGAAATTCTGTATCATTAAAGACGGCTTCTTATGTATAAGTATAAATAGAATATTCTTCATTATAAATAGAAATTACCTAAAAATATCAATTGGTTTTGAGGTTCGTTACAATGTATATTTTATTAAGACAAGTATATATATAATTAATATTATATTTATTCTATAATACTAAATAGACTTACATTGTTTATTTATAATGACGGTCTACTAAATCATCACTAAAATGACTTTTAAAGCAGGCTGGTACAAACTGTGTACCTGGAATTGACTTTATCTCAAAACAAACTCACACTACAGTCATAATTCTAGTAATTTCTAACATAAAACCAATTCCTAAGAAGATCAAAGTTTTAGTTTCCATTGTTTATATGCGCTATTGTGAGTATTTGGCGCCACTATGAGGTCACACGTGGAACTGCAGCTTTAACACGTGATCCTGCTGCTGACCCTCTGCTTCACCAGAACACTAATATAAACTGTAAAAAAGCAATATTAAGAGACATTATTCATCTTATCACCCAACCTTATTTCACAACACGGAAGTATATAGATGCTATAGATGGATAACTGTCAATAACATGCACTGTAAATGATCAAACTAAAGAATACATTGAAATAATATAAGAAACAGGACTTTTGCAAAAAACAAAAAAAGTCAAGCAGCACAACAGACTGTTTTTGGACTGGTAAAATAACACACATAGCACAAGTAAAAAATGCTTAAATAAATAAATAAATAAATAAATGAGGTGGCATTGCCACAGTCCACTCATTCATTATAATCTAATCAAATCATTCTTGAATATAATTTTGCAGTTGTTTTATTTGTGCACCGGCAGGGTGTTGATTAAGTTAAAGTTGCTGTGTAAAGATGAAGACTAGCAAATGAGAAGGAAAAAAGTAACAACAACCGTGTTCTGGTTAACTATTACAATACATCTGAACTACAGAATATTAATCATAAACAAGAGATGGAAATGTAATATCTTCACTGAAAGACTGGGGCCAGTTGCGTAACTTTTATGCAACTGACTTTGTGTGTGTGTGTGTGTGTGTGTGTGTGTGTGTGTGACAAAGAGAGGGTGAGAAAGAAGGAAATTAGTCCAAATTAGACCTAAAACCGGAGAAATACCCGACTAAAGGTGTTCTTTATTAATCCATATGGCAAGCTTTATGTCAAATAAGTGATAAGGGCCAGCATTTTGGGACGGTTGCAACAACACAGCATGATAAAACCTCACACAATAATAGGTGTAAAGCATTTGAGTAAATGTAAGTAATTACTGTACTTGAGTATCTTTTTGGATACTCTGTAGCTTTGCTGAGTATCAAAGATATTAGAAACTTTGCTACATCTTTTTACTCCTGTTTGTGCATTGACTTTTTTGCACGCATTCAACTTGGTTTTCCCTCTTTATTCTTATCTTCTTATTACTGTTAAAGTTCAATAAACAAAGCAAAAAATAAATAATAAAATCAACAGGATTTTAAAAACAATAAAAATCTCAGTATTCCTTTAGGATACACAACACGCCAAAGTCAAACTGCATGCATTTAAAACAATTTCATATATAATCTAAATATGCTTTAATAAATTCACAAAATCTTAAATTATGACACGACTTAGCCGAGGGAACTGTGTTATTATGATATTTATTTATTTGATGAAACTGGCTACAAAGCATAACCAGAATGGCTGGTGAGAGGATGGTTTTTGATTGAAACAAGTATATTCACATAAACAGACAACAATTTTGCTCTGTACAAGATCGGTTCACACTATACAAAAAAAGGAGAAAAATAATTCCACAAAAGCATTCATTTCTAAGAAAAGAGAACCCCTTCCCCCCCAAAATAAATATAATTTGATGTTTTTCCCAATGTAGCTAAAACTAGATTCATTAGAGCCACAGGAGTACACTAAAAGGACCCTCAGTAGTACACGACAGCAGATATAAATACTGACCAGCAGGTAAATAATTAACACACAACTCTACACATACAGTAAACTAGAGGAGGAAGAGACTTCCAGTCGTATCAGGGAATCATTTGAGCTGTTCTGAGATCTCTGCTTAAATATTAACACATGTAATAAACCTGAATGCTGTGTTCATAGTCTATTAAAATAGCAGTGTTATAGCGCGAGATGAACACTAGGGGGCAGACTAATCCTAGTCAGCATTAACACGATGTTCAGAAGCACACTGGCATCATTAGAAGAGGAATATGTGGGATTTACAGTGTCATTCACTTCCAGTTATTTTAGCTGTATCAGATTATTGTAATGCATTACAGTAATCATAAACACAGCGCACAGTCACGGAAAATAAATTACTACTGTGTCGCAAAATATTGTAGATACTGTGACTTTTGTTTAAAATTTTTTTATTTAATAATAACCAACTGATCAACTATAATTTTAGAGCTTAAAGTACTAAAAATGACAAAACTAATATAATAATATAGCAATTTTACAATAATCAACTGCTCAGATTATCATTTTAGAATTAAAAAATACTAAAATTGACAAAACTAATATAATAATATAGCAAAATTATAATAATCAACTGCTCAAATTATAATTTTAGAGTTCAAAAATACTAAAATTGACAAAACTAATATAATTATATAGCAATATATTAATAATCAACTGCTCAAATTATCATTTTAGAGTTTAAAAATACAAAAATCGCCAAAATTAATATAATAATATACCAATATAATAATAATCAACTGCTCAAATTATAATTTTAGAGTTTAAAAATACAAAAATTGACAAAACTAATATAATAATATAGCAAAATTATAATAATCAACTGCTCAAATTATCATTTTAGAGTTTAAAAATACAAAAATTGACAAAACTAATATAATAATATACCAATATTATAATAATCAACTGCTCAAATGATCATTTTAGATTTTAAAAATACAAAAATTGACAAAAATAATATAATAATATATCAATAAAATAATAATCAACTGCTCAAATTATCATTTTAGATTTTAAAATACTAAAATTGACAAAACTAAGACTGAAAAAAATCATATATATTTAAAAAAGGCCAAATGTCTTAATATTATATATATTAAATATTTGTCTTTTAATTATTGATAATATAAATAATTGATAATAAAAGTATTAATTCTAAATGTTGCATCACTGTACTGGAAGCATCAAGCCCATTGCATTGTGGGACAGTGGTGTTTTGGTAAACTGTGTATTTTCTGCAGAAATAGTGTGCACAGTATGCTCTTCTGAACACAGCCGGAGTCTGTAGTGTATTGACGACTAAAATACAACAGGTAAAACTATAAAAACACACTCTCACACACATAAACGAACGGTAACTGAGCAGAAAAGTGGTCCGTTGAGGGGAACATGGTAAGAGTTTAACAGACATTCAGGACCAGAGATTTAATGCCATCCGAAATGAGAGAGACACCCTCAGAAACACCACTCAGGCTATTGCTCTCGTGAAGTAAGTGCTTAAAGAGAAAGACTGTGTTTTCATTCTGGTAGTGCTTCGTTTTTAGAGTGACCTTTGACCCTCGTCACTGCCAGGCGTCGCTCAGGGTTATCTTGGGGATGTGTGAGTGCATCTCCACCGGACGGTTCGGGAGACGGTCCCTTCTGTACGTGATCGTCTTCTCGTTGGTCGTGGGGATGTATGATAAATCCTGCGGTCAGAAAGAAGGACGCATTAAAGTGAGCAAAAGTGACGTGAGGAGATTTATAAAGTGTTTAAATAAATGCTGTTCTTTTGCACTTTTTATTCATCTGTGAATCCTGAAAAATTAGATGCATCACAGTTTCCTCAAATATATGAAGCAGCACAGCTGTTTTCAACACTGATGATAATCAGAAATGTTTCTTGAGCAGTAAATCATCATATTATACTGATTTCTGAAGATCATGTGACTCTGAAGACTGGAGGAATGATGCTGAAAATACAGCGGAGCATCACAGAAATAAATTACAGTTTAACAGAGATTCACACAGAAAACATCCGTTTTGAATAACAATAATATTTCACAATTTTACTGGTTTTACTGTATTTCTGAGCAAATAAATACAGCCTCTTTGAGCAGTAGAGGCTTCTTTCAAAACATAAAATAAATCTCCACAGAAAAATATACATACTGGATAGTGCTGTTATTGTTAAATAAAACTAAAACTATTGATATGAATTTTGTGAAATAAAATAAAATAAAATACAAATATTAGATGAAAAGCCTAAATAAAAATGGGAATTGTTAAGATGGCAGTACTAAATAACTAAAATTAATATAACTAGATAAATATAAATACATTAAAGCTATATAAATAGTATAGAAATGCAATATAAATGTTACATAAAAAATGGAACTGAAATTTAAGAAATTAATAAAACGAACCGAAATAAAAATAAAGCTAAATAGAATATAACAGAGATAAAATAAATTACAAAAAATTTAAATTTGAAATAAACTGTATAATATAAGAAAAAAAATAAAAATAAAGCACACACACTAAAATAACATTGATTTGGAATGACATGAAGTTTAGAATTTGATTAACATGAATATTATATATATATATATACATATATAAAAATTTATTTACCGTATTTTCCAGACTATAAGTCACACTTTTTTCATAATCTGGCTGGTCCTGCGATTTATAGTCAGGTGCGACTTATTTATCAAAATTAATTTGACATGAACCAAGAGAAAACATTACCGTCTCCAGCCGCCAGAGGGCGCTCTGTGCTGCTCAGTTCTCCTGTAGTCTACACTGAAGACATAGAGCGCCCTCTTGTGGCTGGAGACGGTAATGTTTTCTATTGGTTCTTGGTTCTAAATAAATGCGACTTATAGTCCAGTGCGACTTATAGATGTTTTTTTCCTCATCATGACGTATTTTTGGGCTGATGCGACTTATACTCAGGTGCGATTTATAGTCTGAATAATATGGTAAATGCAGATCTCTGCTGCATTACCTTAGGGCTGCGCTCGAACTGTTGCTCAGAGCCGGACGGCCACCAGCAGTGTCTGGCTCTCAGCAGCTGTCTGACAGCGGTCAGCAGGCCGATGCCCAGCGTGACGGTCAGGAGGAAGACGCTGAGGAACGTCTTAAAGTACCGCCGACTCCACACACACACTGTTACACAACAGAGAGCACAGAAACAACTAGAACAACACAAGACCCCACAGGAAACACTTAGACAGTTAGACATTAATGTGGAGCAGATCAGATTATTTCATGAGCAATGCTTGACTTCATATTGGGGTTATCAGCATTAACTAAAATTAAAACCATAAAATAACTTATTTTGTTTCAGCTGTAGTTGCCAAAGGAACATTTCTCATTTTCATTTCAGTTAAAGTTGAAGTACTAAAACTAAACGAAATAAACGAAATAAAATAAAACTTAAATAAACAAATGCCTACAAAAATGAAAATCAAATGTTTTGAAAATGTTATGATTTTTTTTTTTTTTTTGCAAAGTACTAAAAATAATACATTTGAAATAAAGTTACATATATATAGAAAAAACAAAAAATTTAAATAAAAAATGTTTTTTAATTTAAGGCAGTACAAAAAAAGAACTAAAACTAATAAAAGGAAAATTAAAAAAATATAAAAATAGAGGTAATTAGAAACCTAGACTAAAACATTTTATAAAAACTATAAAGATATTTGAAAAAAAGACAAAAACACACAATGACTAAAACTTTAAATAAAATAAAAATGAAAACAAAATGTAAAAAAAAAAAATCTATTTCTGAATATTAACCAAAACTACAACGATCAGTGATTGAAATGAAAAATGTTTTAGTGGCAAGACTGAAGTTACTAAAAGGACTAAAATTAATAAAATTAGAATAGAAATAAAATATAAATATGAAACTTAAAAACTATTGAAAATTAATAATGCATCTCGGCAAAATCTGAGAACAGTTTGAGACTTTGGGACAAAAAATTAGGAAAGAAAAGAATTGGAAACACATTTAATTTAGTGGAAACATTTGGTACTACACCGAAGTGAAATCTTCCTGAAATCACATCTTTTGTGTCATCGATCTCAAATGTGACACACAACTTGTTTAGATTCATGGCTTTGGTTTTTTCAAGGTTTAGAATGAAACATGTTTTGGAAAAAAAATGATTTCATATAAAACTTGAAAACAGTAGCCTTTAAAAAGAACTGCTTAATGGAAACAGCATGAGCCATTGTGTGTGTATGTGTGTGTGTGTGTGTGTGTGTGTGTTTTGTGTGTGTGTGTGAGTGTGCGATTGTCTGTGTGTAAGTGTGTGTGTGAGTCTGTGTGTGTGTCTGTGTGTGTGTGTGTGTCTCTGTGTCTGTGTCTGTGTGTGTTTGGTGTGTGTGTGTGTGTGTGTGTGTGTCTCTGTGTCTGTGTCTGTGTGTGTTTGGTGTGTGAGAGTGTGTGTGTGTCTGTGTCTGTGTCTGTGTCTGTGTCCGTGTGTCTGTGTGTGTGTGTGTGTGTGTGTGTGTTCGGACCAGACTGGATCTGTGATGGCGTGAGGCCTGAGGGAGCTTCTTCTCCAGCTGTTGCTGATGTTTTAGCAGAAACATCTGGATGCTGTTTAGGTTATGAAGGAATTACTGGATTCTGTCCTAAACAAACCCTTTCCCTGAACTTCTTCATCAGCTTGACACAATCCAACCAGCACATTTACGGCTTCTAAAGTGATTAGGGCTTTTAAATGCATGAAAGTCACTTTACCAAGGAGATATATGCAACGCTTTCAGTGAGAAAAGACCCAGAAAACAGATTCAGCAGAGTCTCAAACTGTTCTCAGGTTTGCCAAGAAACCAAAGCCTGCAATCAAAGACCTTAATATGAATATACTGATATGAGTTATTGCATCACAGCTTGTGACTTGAGTTAATGAACATGTATTTTTATTCCTCCTTAGGAATTTAAAGAGGAACATCTGACACCTAAATATTCACAAAGAGAAATAAAACATCCTTTTGGAAAAAAAATCAGCACAGAAAAGAGTGAATCTCCTGAAATCTGTAAATATCAAGGTCATATTTCATATGAATAACTTAATAAATAAATACAAATATATTATATAATTAATAAATAAATAACCAATAAATAAATTAAAATATAGTAAAATAATAATAAATGATAAAAAATAATAAAAAGCTTACAATTCACCACAAAATAAAATAAATAAAAATAAATAACATAACCTATTTAAAAATAGGACTAATCCATAACAAAACTGCATTACTGCAATGCAAAAAAACCTCCCATTACTGTAATGTAGAAAATAATGCTTGTGAAATATTAATATATTAATATAAAACTGTAAAGTAGTTATAAATCATGATTAATCAGCATTTGTCGAACTGCATATAATTTATGCATTTTAAATGGTTTAAGTTTTATTTAAAGGGACAGTTCAGCCAAAACGGTTACCCTTCCTCATGTTGTTCAAAACCTGTCTGATTTCTCGAAAATGTTTGGTTACTTACAGAAGAAAGAAATTCGTACAGGCTTTGAGAGCACATGTTCATATTTGGATGAGCTATCCCTTTCAATTGAAGTTTATATGAGTAAAACTGTATATAAATGAAAAAACAACAAGACTGTTTTACAGTAGCTCATACAGAATCAGAAACACCCTGAAGACAATGTCCTAAAATATGCTTCATTCTCTATAAACAAGATTTCTCATTCGAGGTCGAAGAAGAGAAAGAATTGGTTTCCTCACCAGGATGCCGACTAATGTGCAGCTGAGGTCGCTCTGAAGCCAAGTCCATGAGAAAGCGGTGCTGACACTTCTCAGTGCTGGGATACAGGCAGTATTTCCCCCGGACCAGCTCTGAACATCAGCACAGTTCATTCACAACAGCTCTGAGGTCACAGCACGCTTTAAAGCTGAAGGTTTGGGGCTGTACCTGTGATGTCGTCCACATACTCCACCGATGAAGCTGCGCAGCTGTGATTACAACGCTGCTTGGCGTCCGATCCGAGTCCGTTAGACAGGTGACAGTTCACACAGCTCCTGATGGGTCACATAATCACGATCGTTAGAACGGATACTGAAGGACAAGAGGACGTCAGCATCACAGATCGAACTCTTAGTCTACAACTAAAACGACAAGTGGCTCATATACATTTATAAAATAATAATTATAATATTATTTTATATTTATTTGAATTATTTTAATAACCTTATTAAATTGATAAATACTAAATAAATGGTTATAATTGATTGCATAAATCAAATAATGCAGTTACTTGAAAATAATAAACGTTAACTGAAATAAAAAATAAATAATAATAATTACTTTTTTAAAATTTAGTTTAACATGATGTACCAAGAAAACTATAACTGATATAAAAATTCATAAAAATTAAATAGACATTCAAATAGAATTAATAAATTAATGAATTGCTTACAATTCACCACAAAAACAAATGAAGAAATAAAATATACATAAATACTACATAATACTATATATACAAATCATAGATTTTTAAAAATATATTTATATACCTTATAATTTAGATAAAATGTATGTACTTAGATAACTAAAACTAAAATAAAAACTATATATATATATATATATATATATTATTTAATTTAATTTACATTTAATATATATATATATAACTATTAAAATTTATAAAAATAAACAACTAAATTACTAAAACTTTAACTTAATTTCCACAAGAAAATATTAAAATAAAAACTGATTCAAAATATTATCAAAAACTAAAACCGTATTTCAATGATGCCAAAACAACACTGAATTAAACATAATTAATTACAATTAAATTAATTAAATCATTTTAGGAATTTAAATAAATTAATTTACTAATAAAATATAATAGTATGAATATAAAAAGAGACTCTTTGTACAAATAATTGAACACATTTAAGTTCTACATTTAGGCAATGTCACTGGCATAGCCTACTACTTGTACTCTTTCTACTTCATATAAAACCAGAGCACACTGCATTGAATACTGCATCCCACAATGCAATGCAGTTGATTTGATCTGCATTTCCAGTGTGAGGAATGAACTGGAAATGCTATCAATATCTTGACTCATTCATTTGGTTGCAGTTCAAAGAGTTGAGACACTTAACATGCATTTCAAAAACACTTGCATTTTTACATGCATTTTTAAAAATAGTATACAGTATATACTTTGCAGTATGCAGTATGCTTGTACTTCATTCCAAACATATCCTAACAGGTGATTATGCAAAACTTTTAAGTTTGTATTAAATCAATACAACTAGTGTACAGTATATGCTGTGCAGTATGCAGTGCTCTTATATTCCATTCAGAAGTTTGTCTAAATAGGTGATCATGCTTAAATAAAGCATGCTAAATTATTTCATGCAACATAATGAGGTTGTGCAGTAGCATACTACACTGGGCTTTAAGTTGAATA